>NC_044560.1:5870338-6040707 GCF_007565055.1 Rhinopithecus roxellana
TATCCTGTAGCTGGGGGGCATTCATCAATATCCTGTAACTGAGTGGGATTAATCAATATCCTGTAGCTGGGCGGGATTCATCAATAACCTATAGCTGGGTGGGATTAATCAATATCCTGTAGTTGGGCGGGATTCATCAATAACCTATAGCTGGGCGGGATTCATCAATATCCTGTAGCTGGGCGGGATTCATCAATATCCTATAGCTGGCTGGGATAAATCAATAACCTATAGCTTGATGGGATTAATCAATATCCTGTAGCTGGGGGCATTCATCAATATCCTGTAACTGAGTGGGATTCATCAATATCCTGTAGCTGGGCGAGATTCATCAATAACCTATAGCTGGGCGGGATTAATCAATATCCTATAGCTGGGTGGGATTAATCAATATCCTGTAGCTGGGTGGGATTCATCCATATCCTGTAGCTGGGGGGATTCATCAATATCCAAAGCTGGGTAGGATTCATCAATATCCTGTAGCTGGCTGGGATTCGTCAGTATCCTGTAGCTGGGTGGGATTCATCAATATCCTGTAGCTGGCTGGGATTCGTCAATATTTTATAGCTGGGTGAGATTCGTCAGTATCCTATAGCTTGCTGGGATTCATCAATATCCTGTAGCTGGCCAGAGGAAAACCTCAAGGGTTTTGGGTTGGCTGCTTCCAAAATGTAGGCCCTCAAGTAAAGAACCTAATTTTATATGAAAGAGACAACTGCTGCTGACCAGGTGGCTGCTGAATAGATATGTCTGATCCATGCAGCTCAGTTGAAAAACAAGTTAAATGGAGTAAAAAAAAATCTCTTTGGGAGCGGGAACAACGTAGGCTGTGTTGGGGCCCTAAGCGGAATTTCACTCAGCGGGAGCAAACTGTTTCATCAGAGAAAGGATTATGGAGCTCTTGAGAGAGGTTTCCAAGAAACAGAAAAATGGTCCCAATTCAAGTTCAGTAAAGAATGAGGTGTCTGTCTGTTGGCTGCTGAAACACCGAGCCCAAGAGAAGCCGAAAAGTGAGGGAGGAGGTGAATGCACTGTAAGAGGCGGATTCATGGGAGGAGAAAATAAAGTGTCATTGACACCAAAGCAAAGGACGCAGGCACAGAAGGAACATCATGGTGGGAGGGCAGAGTGAAGATTTGTGGAGGTGGGAGGGTCCCTAGCTCGCCCTTCTTGGTCAAGTTTAAATGAAGGCCAAGTTCTTTCCATTCAAACTCTTGAGTGTGGATACAATGCCACAGTGAGCAACGCCCGGAGTTCTGACTTCTGTTCCGTTTAAGTTCAAAGAGAACCTAAACGATGTCGTTGGGAAACTTAGGAGTCAGGAAACAATGCTTTAAAATGCACGGAAGTAGAAATAAGAGGCTAGAGTCACGCAGACATCTTTATTTCCACAGCCCAGAAATCTTTCCTTTCTACAGCCCTATAAACTGTTGAGGGAGCCCCTTCTTGGACAACAAAAACGATGTAATAGGATCCTTTCAAGCTCATAATTACCTCAGACATCCTTCTTTAGTCGGGAGAAGACTTGGGATTCGGTTCTCCATCACAACTCCGTGTTTGAAAACACTCCAGTAATTTGTGAATGCAATAATCGAGATTTTCATGCTGTGCTCCACCACTCCCATTACACAGAACATTGAGCTCTTGTGTTGAATATTTTATTTTAAAGGACTGTGCTTTTTTTCGTTTTGCTGTTTCACTTTTTTCATTCTGAAAGTAGCACATGTTCATTGTAAAACAACCACCCCCCACAAAAAGCACTGAAGTGCCCAATTTCAAAGGCTATTGTCACCTGTCCCACCCCAATACACTATCAGGGTTCAGTGTGGACCCTTCCAGACCACTTCTTTGCATATATAAACCACATAAACACGGAGCTCTTTTTCCCCTAAGCTTTGAGATACAAAGTTAAAACCAACATTTATGCATGCCTTTGTGTTGAGCCATATTTGATACCTAAGTCCTTGTTTGACCCGTGATCTAAACCAGAAAGCTTCCCCTCCAGGAAAACCACCCCACTGAATGCCACATGCGGGAATCAGAGCTCTGTTCTTACCTCCTTCCAATCCCACGGCTGTTGAAATGATCATAGTTGGAATCATATCATCAGTCATGGAAGGGAACATAGATAGTGTTGGGCTCGGGAAACCCCAGTACCCTGAAATATGGCACATGGGCATGCGGAATGCTTCAAATTAAAGAAAAATGGGAAAGCCTCAGAAATAAGCCTCAGAGGCTGGGCGCGGTGGCTCACACCTGTAATCCCAGCACTTTGGGAGGCCAAGGCGGGCAGATCACCTGAGGTCAGGAGTTTGTGACCAGCCTGGCCAACATAGTGAAACCCCGTCTGTACTAACAATACAAGAAATGAGCCAGGCATGGTGGCGCGAGCCTGCAGTCCCAGATACTCGGGAAGCTGAGGCACGAGAATCATTTGAACCTGGGAGACAGAGATTACAGTGAGCCGAGATCATGCCACTGCACTCCAGCCTAAGTGACAGAGCAAGACTGTTTCAAACAAACAAACAGAATTGGTAGGGTTTGAATAATCATCAGAAAGGGTGCAGAAGCAAGAAAGAGCATAGTGTATAATATATTCACAGACAAGGATGGGTCGAGATTTATGGGAGTGGATTGTTTAAGTCAAGGAGAGAAATGAACCTGAGTGGACAGAGGGAGGCAGGTGATGGAAGCCCTGAAAAATCAGGCAGAATGTGGATGCTTTGTGATATGGGAAATGGCCACAGAATATCCTCAAGCAGATATTTAGGAAGTATTAGTGTATCCGTGCAGAGGAGGAAGGATCACCTTCTGACTTATGGATACATATGCCAAAGTGAGCAATACGTACACCTCACATTTCTGTGGGTTCTTTTTTTTTTTTTTTTTTTGAGAGGGAGTCTCGCTCCGTCACCCAGGCTGGAGTGCAATGTTGCGATCTCGGCTCGCTACAACCTCTGCCTGCCGAGTTCAAGCGATTCTCCTACCTCAGACCAAGTAGCTGGGATTACAAGCATGTGCCACCATACCAGGCTAATTCTTTTTTTTTCTTTTTTTTTTGAGATGGAGTCTAGCTCTGTTGCTAGGCTAGAGTGCAGTGGCGTGATCTCAGCTCATTGCAACCTCCGCCTCCCAGGCTCAACCAATTCTCCTGCCTCAGCCTCCTGAGTAGCTGGGATTACAGGCACGCGCCACCATGCCCACCTAATTGTTGTATTTTTAGTAGAGATGAAGTTTCACCATGTTGTCCAGGATGGTCTCGAACTCTTGACCTCAAGTGATCTGCCCGCCTCAGCCTCCCAAAGTGCTGGGATTATAGGCCTGAGCCACGGCGCCCAGCCTTGTGGGTTCTTAAGTATCGTCTAAGTTTCATTTGGTGATTAACTGAGGAAGGAACAGATGTGAGGGAGAAAGTCGAGGGTTTGGTTTTGTTCTTTTAATTTTTTTCTCAGTCTCCCAAGTAACTGGGATTGCAGGCACACACCACTGTGCCCAGCATGTAATTCTTTTTTTTTCAAGATGGGGTTTTGCTTTGTTGCCCAGGCTTCTGGCCTCAAGCAATTCTCCTGCCTTGACCTCCCAAAGTGCTGGAATTATAGGCATGAGCCACAACACCTGGCCAAGGGTATGATTTTGGACATGATAAATTTGAGGTGCCTATAAGATATCTAAGTGAGGCGGGACGCGGTGGCTCACACCTGTAATCCCAGCACTTTGGGAGACCGAGGCAGGCAGATTGCCTGAGCTCAGGAGTTCCAGACCAGCCTGGGCAACACAGTGAAACCCCGTTTCTATTAATATACAAAAGCGTGTGCCTGTAGTCCCAGCTACTTGGGAGGCTGAGGCAGGAGAATTGCTTGAACCCGGGAGGCAGAGGTTGCAGTGAGCCAAGATCCTGCAACTGCACTCCAGCCTGGGCGACAGAGCACGATTCTGTCTCAAAAAAATAAAATAAAATAAAATTTAAAAAGGCCAGGAACGGTGGCTCACGCCTGTAATCCCAGCACTTTGGGAGGACGAGGTGGGTGGATTACTTGAGGTCGGGAGTTCGAGACCAGCCTGACCAACATGGAGAAACCCTGTCTCTACTAAAAATACAAAATTAGCCGGGCGTGGTGGCACATGCCTGTAATCCCAGCTACTAGGGAGGCTGAGGCAGGTGAATTGCTTGAACCCAGGAGTCTGAGGTTGTGGTGAGCCAAGATGGTGCAATTGCACCCCAGCCTAGGCAACAAGAGTGAAACTTAGTCTTTATATATATATATACATACTCATAAATTTATATATATTATGTATATACTAATATATATACATACTAATATATTTATATATATACTTATATATATACTATACACACACACACACACACACACACATATCTAAGAGAAGAAAACAAGTGAGTGATTGATTATACAAGTCTAAAGAACAGAAAGAGGTCAAGGCAGGAGAGAACAGAGTACAGAGAGTATTTAAATGGAAGTTAGTGAGTCAAGAGACCGTCTCAGTTTGCCCTGTTCCATCTACAATGGTTAGCAGCAGAGTGGAACCTGAAAATAATGTCTGTCCCCTTGACCAAAATCCATCTCTTAATATCCAAATCCATGTCTCTAAATGTAGCTAAGTCCCAGGCCCACAATGCTACCTCTCAATTTTCTTTTTCACTTATTTGTCTTGCTGAAATGTTTATCTCAATGATAATGAAAATTCTATGTGTCAAAATGTGTAGGATACATCTAAAGTCGTGCTTAGAGGAAACTACAACTTGGAATGCTTATATTAGAATAGAGGCCGGGTGTGGTGGCTGACACCTGCAATCCCAGCACTCTGGGGTGCTGAGGCAGGTGGATCGCTTGAGGCCAGGAGTTCAAGACCAGCGTGGCCAAATGGTGAAACTTTGTCTCTACTAAAAATACAAAAATTAGCCAAGCGTAGTGGTGTGCGCCTGTAATCCCAGCTACTCAGGAGGCTGAGGCGGGAGAATTGTTTGAATCTGGGAGGCAGAGTTGCAGCGAGCCAAGATCATGTCACTGTACTCGAGCTTGGGTGACAGTGAGACTCTGTCTCAAAAAAAAAAAGAAAGAAAAGGAAAGAGGAAGTCAGCCAGGCACAGTGGCTCACATCTGTAATCCCAGCACTTTGGGAAGCCTAGGAGGGAGGATTGCTTGACAAAACCCTGTCTCTACTAAAAATACAAAAAATTAGCTGAGCACAGTGGCTGGTGCCTATAGTCCCAGCTACGCGGGAGGCTGAGATGGGAGGATCATCTGAACCTGGGAGGTCAAGGCTGCAATGAGCTGAGATCACACCACTACACTCCAGCACAGGCAACAGAGTGAAACCATGTCTCAAAAAAAAAAAAAAAAAGAGGAAAGGCCGGAAAGTCAACAACCTAAGCTTTCATCTTAAGAAATTAGTAAGCAAACAGCAAATTAAACCCAAAGAGAGCTGAAGGAGAAAATAATACAGATAAAAGCAGAAATTAATGAAGTAGAAAACAAGCATAAAATAGAGAGGATGAACACATTATCTGTACTATCATTATTTCTGGTTCTTTTTTTTTTTTTTTTTTTTTTTTTTTTTTTTTGAGACAGAATCTCACTCTGCTGCTCAGGCTGGAGTGCAATGGTGCAATCTTCTCTCACTGCAACCTCCACTTCCCAGGTTCAAGTGATTCTTGTGCCTCAGTCTCCCAAGTAGCTGGGACTACAGGCACCTGCCACCATGCCGGGCTAATTTTTGTATCTTTAGTAGGGATGGGTTTCACCATATTGGTCAGGCTGGTCTCGAACTCCTGACCTCAGGTGATCTGCCCACCTCGGCCTCCCAAAGGGCTGGGATTACAGGCGTGAGCCACCGCACCCGGCCTGTTTCTGGTTCTTTGAAGAGACATTAATGATAAACCGCTGGCAAGACTGATCAAGAAAAAAGAGACAAAGCCTTAAAAAATTTCACTCCTAAATAATCAATATTAGGAGTTTGCTAGGGCTGCCATAGCAAAGTACCCTAGGCTGAGTGGCTTACACAATGAAAATTTATTTCACTTTTGTTTCACTTTTTCTTTTCTTTTGGGGGTTCAACATGTGACCCAGGCTGGTCTTGAACTCCTGAGATCAAGCAATCTGCCCACCTCAGCCTCCCAAAGTGCTGAGGCATGAGCCATCACACCCGACCAGAAATTTATTTCTCATAGTCCTGGAAGGTGGAAGTCTGAGATCAAGATGTGGACAGGTGTATTAGTCTGTTCTCACACTATTAAGACATACCTGAGACTGGGTAATTTATTAAGAAAAGAGGACTAGGCCGGGCGCGGTGGCTCAAGCCTGTAATCCCAGCACTTTGGGAGGCCGAGACGGGCGGATCACGAGGTCATGAGATCGAGACCATTCTGGCTAACACGGTGAAACCCCGTCTCTACTAAAAATACAAAAAAAAAAAAACAAAAAAAAAAAAAACAAAAAAAAACTAGCCGGGCGAAGTGGCGGGCGCCTGTAGTCCCAGCTACTCAGGAGGCTGAGGCAGGAGAATGGCGTAAACCTGGGAGGCGGAGCTTGCAGTGAGCTGAGATCCGGCCACTGCACTCCAGCCCGGGCAACAGAGCAAGACTCCGTCTCAAAAAAAAAAAAAAAAAGAAAAGAGGACTAATCAACTCACAGTTCTGCAGACTGTACAGGCTTCTGCTTCTGGGGAGGCCTGGGGAAACGTACAATCATGGCAGAAGGCCAAGCAGAAGCAGGCACAATCTTCACATGGTCAGAGCAGGAGCACAAGAGAGCAAAGGGGGAAGTGCTAGACACTTTCAAACAGCCAGCTCTCCCGAGAACTCTGTTCAGAGAACAGCAAGGAGGACGTCCGCCCCCACGATCCAGTCACCTCCCAGCAGGCTCCTCCTCCAACACTGGGAATTACAATTCGATGTGAGATTTGGGTGGGGACCCATAGACAACTCTATCAGCAGGGTTGGTTTCTCCTGAGGCCTCTCTCCTTGGCTTGTAGATGCCATCTTCTCCGTGTGTCCTCACAGGGTCTTCCCTCTGTGTTTGCCTGTGTCCCAATTTCCCCTTCTTATAAAGGTACTTTAATTCCCTCTTTGAAGATCCAAATACAGGCAGGTATTGAAGGTTAGCTATGTATGAATTTTGTGGCGACACAATTTGGCCCATTGTATAAACAACCGTGCAGCTCTTATAGACATTTAAAAGGTTAGAAGGCCGGGCACGGTGGCTCACGCCTGTAATCCCAACACTTTGGGAGGCCGAGACGGGTGGATCACAAGGTCAGAAGATTGAGACCATCCTGGCTAACATGGTGAAACCCCGTCTCTACTAAAAAAAAAAAAATACAAAAAATTAGCCGGGCATGGTAGCGGGCGCCTGTAGGCCCAGCTACTCGGGAGGCTGAGCCAGGAGAAGGGCGTGAACCCAGGAGGCGGAGCTTGCAGTGAGCTGAGATCGCGTCACTGCACTCTAGCCTGGGTGACAGAGCAAAGACTCCATCCCCCAAAAAAATAAAAATAAAAATAAAAAATAAAAGGTTAGAAATTTGTGCCAAAATTAAAATTAAGAGAAAGTGGACAATTTCCTTGAAAAACACATATCACCAATCTATCACAACAAGAAATATAAAATCTGGCTGGGCACGGTGGCTCGTGCCTATAATCCCAGCACTTTGGGAGGCCAAAACAGGTGGATCACTCGAGGTCAGGAGTTTGAGACCAGCCTGGCCAACATCATATGCTTTGGTAGGGTTTTGGTAGAAACCCCGTCTCTACCAAAAAATACTTTCGCTTGAACCCAGGAGGCAGAGTTTGCATTGAGCCAAGATCACGCCACTGGACTCCAGCCTGGGCCACAGAGCAAGGCTAAAAGAAAGGAAGGAAGGAAGGAAGGAAGGAAGGAAGGAAGGAAGGAAGGAAGGAAGGAAGGAAGGAAGGAAGGAAGGGGGGAGGGAGGGAGGGAGGGAGGGAGGGAGGAGGGAGGGAGGGAAAAGAAAGGGAGGGAGGGTAGGAGGGAGAGGGATGGGAAGGGAAACAGAAGGAGTTTCCTTCCCTTCCTCCTTCCTTCCTTCCTTCCGTCCTTCCTTCCTTCCTTCTTTCTTTCTTTCTTTCTTTCTTCTTTCTTCTTTCTTGTTTCCCCTTCCCTCTCTTTCCTTCCTTCCTTCCTTTCTTCCTTCCTTCCCTTCCTTCCTTCCTTTCTTTCCTTTCTTTCTTTCTTCTTTTTCTTTCCCTTTCGCTCCCTCTCTTTCCTCCTTCTTCCTTCCCTTCCTCCTTCCTTCCTTCTTCCTTCCTTCCTTCCTTCTCTTGGTGACTAAGAAAGAAACAAATCTGAATAGCCTATAACTATTAAAGAAATCGAATTCACAATTTTAAATTTTTCCACAAAGAAAACTCTGGTCCCAGCTGCTTCACTGATGAGTTCTTCTAAACAGTGAACAAAAATACAATGCCAATCTTACCCAAATCCTTCCTGGAAAGAGAAGAAAATCGAGGGAGGGAAGGGGAAGCACTCTCCAATTTGTTTTATGAGACAAGCATGACCTTGAAAACAAAACCCGATAGGATGTTTCTAAAAGGGAAAACTACAGCAGGCCAGTCTCTAAAAAATGTTAGCAAAGCAAATCATTCAATAATAAATAGAAGAATTTACCACAATAAAATTATGGGTTTTACTTTTTTTTTAATTTAATTTTTATTTTTTTGAGATGGAGTCTGGCTCTGTCGTCCAGGCTGGAGTGCAGTGGCGTGATCTCGGCTCACTGCAAGCTCTGCCTCCTGGGCTCAAGCCATCCTCCCACCTCAGCCTCCTGAGTAGCTGGGACTACAGGCACATACCACCAGGCCTGGCTAATTTTTGTAGTTTTTGTACCTATGTCCTGTATACTATAAAATATTATTGAAAGAAATTTTAAAAGACTTAAATAGATGGAGATCTATATATAATGCTCATAGACTGAAAATATGCAAAAGTTTCAGCTCCTCTCAAATCAATGTATTGTTCTAAAATGCTTAAAGTTTGTTTTTTGTTTTTTGAGACAGGGTCTCACTTACACAGGCTGGAGTGCAGTGGTGCAATCTCGGCTCACTGCAGCCTTGATCTCTCAGGCTCAAGCAACCTTCCTGCCTCAGCCCTCTGAGTAGCTGGTACTACAGGCACACACCACCATGCCTGGTGCAATTTTTGTATTTTTTCTGGACATAGGGTTTCGCTATATTGCCCAGACTGGTCTGAAACTCCTGAGCTCAAGTGATCTGCCTGCCTCGACCTCCCAAAGTGCTCAGGTTATAGGCGTAAGCCACTGCTCCTGGCCCCTTGGCAAGTTTTTAACTTTAATGTAGTCCAGTTAATCAATTTTATGGTATTTTTTTGCCCTATTTAAGAAATCTTTTCTTACTTCAAGGTTATATATATATATATTGTCTGTCCTATGTTAGCTTCTAGAACTTTTATTGTTTTATTTTTCATGTTTAGATCTGCTCTTTTTCTATAATTTGAGCGAGACCCTGTCTCAAAAAACAAAACAAAACAAAAAACAACAACCAAAAAAACCTGTGAAGGACTTGTATCCAGATACACAACATATCAACATATGCTTATAGATCAATAAAGAAGACAGACAAGTAAATAGAAATGTGGACAAAAGGCTTGATCAGGTCCTTTAGAGAGGAGATACTGAGACAGTTGATAAACATATGAAGAGGTGCTTAACCTCATTACTCATAGGGAAATGTAAATTATAATTGTCATTATCCACCAGTGTACATCTACCAGATGGCTGTAAGTAAAAGACAAGGCCGGGTGCTGTGGCTCATGCCTGTAATCCCAGCACTTTGGGAGGCCAAGCGGGAGGATCACTTGAGGAGTTTGCAACCAGCCCGGCCAACACGGCGAAACCCCATCTCTACTAAAAATACAAAAATTAACCAGGCATGATGCTGTGCACCTGTAATCCCAGCTACTCACGAAGCTGAGGCAGGAGAATCGCTTGAACCCTGGAGGCAGAGGTTGCAGGTTGCAGTGAGCTAAGATTGTGCCACTGCAAGCCAGCCTGGGTGACAAAGCAAAGCCTTGTCTCAAAAAAAAAAAAAAAAAAAAGAAAGTAAAAGACAAACAATATCAATTTGTGTAAGTGAGTAAACTATACTCACTGCTGAGAGTGTAAATTAGTAAAACCCTTTGGGAAACTGACATTATCTGCTAAAGGTGAATATATATTTACCCCAAAATGCCCCTTCTGGGTATAAGCCCAACAGAGATGCCTACATCCATATACCAAAAATGTGTATAACAATGTCCATAGCAGCATTATCTATATCAACCCTAAAGTGTATTAAGCCTCAAGCCCAAGTGTCTGTCAATAGGAGGATGGATAAATATCGGAAGGTATATTCATGGAATGGAACACACACAGTTCTGAAAATGAACTATAGCTACATGCAACAACACAGAAGACTCTCAGAGTCAAGATGAAGAAAAGAAACTAGACACAGGAGAATGCATACTTCTGATTCCATTTACATACAGTATTTTTTTTAAAGGCTAAACTAAACCATACAACCATACAGTTCAGGGATGGACACTGTAGCTTTCAGGATCTCTGTGTGGATGGCACAGTTTCCAGTCTACCAGGAAACATGGAGCTTGCATCAGAGTTGTTCGGTTGCACACTGACCACACTGCTTAGTTCTGTTGCTTAGATGACAGAGTGAGACTCCATCTCAAAAAAAAAAAAGAAGAAGAAGAAGAAGGAGAAGAAGAAGAGACCCCAGAGAGCTTGCTTGCACTCTACCTGTCTCTCTCTCTCTACCGTGTGAAGACACAGCAAGAAGGCAGCTATCTACAAACTAGGAAGAGAGGCCTTACCAGAACCTGACCATGTTGACATCCTGATCTTGGACTTCCAGACTTCAGAACTGTCAGAAAATAAATTCTCTTGTTTAAACCAACTTGTTCATGGTATTTTGTTTTAGCAGCTGAGCTAATACAGTTGCCAACAAACGCAACTGCAAGTGCAGGGCAGTTAGCACTCCCAGGGGCAGCTCTCAACCAGAATTTGGTAAATACATGCCCCAGCTCCCCTACCCTTCAGCAGGACAATAATAAGGTGCTATAGACTTGAATGTTTGTGTCCCCCTAAAATTCATGTGTTGAAACCTAATTCCCAATGTGATGGTATTTGGAGAGGTGAGGTCTTTTGCAAGTGATTAGGCTATGAGGGTGGGGCCCTCATGAATGGGATTAGTGCCCTTATCATAGAGACCCCAGAGAATGCTCTCATCTCTTCCAACAGGTAAGAGAACACAGTGAGAAGATGGCCATCTATGGACCAAGAATTGGGCCCTCACCAAACACTGAAACTGTCATGCTTTGGTCTTGGACTTCTCAGCCTCTAGAACTGTGAGAAATAGATTCTGAGCTAGACTGAGCCCCAGTCACTCACATGGAAGATTTGGTCATTCATACATTTTTTAGCTTTTCCCTCTTCCCTATTTCACTCTCTTTCTGCTTCCGGGGATCACTTCCCCAGTAAACTAACAGCTTTTGGGGGAATCCAGACTGAGACACACGCTATAGAAAAAAGCCAGAAAACAATAAACACAAAAGCCAGAATAGGGATGAGCTCTTGGCAGGGGTTGAGAGGAGAAAGACTTAGCACTACGGATGGTGTGAAGAGGGCTTCTAGAGATATTCTATTCTATTTTATTCTAGGCCTGGCTGGTGGTTGCATGTGTGTGATAAATCATTGAGTGTTCATTTTGTGCACTTTTCTGCATTATATTTCATAATATAAAAGTTTAATAATTCATGATGTTATTAAGATCAAAGATTAAAATAATTTGAAATTTTCATGCTTTTATTAGTTGCATAATGAGTAGTTAAGTGTTTAGAAAGTTCTGTTTAGTCGATTCAGAATTTTAATAAATTGAACAAACATAAAGCACAAAAGCCACTCGAACTTTAAAGATCCCAGCCACATATTGTCTGGCAGTTGCTTCTTTCCAGACCCAAGCAGATGTGGGCTGGGACTTCTCTATGGATGCTGGATATCGACTGTTCTCACAGGTGAACCGCAAATCGAAGCAGAGGGGGCTCCCAGGCGTGGGGCAGCAGGCTGAGCCTCAGAGGACCTTGGGCTCCTCTGGTGGCTGCTCTGCCTCGTTCCAGGAGCTGTCCCGATAAGATTGCCAAGTGGAGCAAATCAGAATACAGAATGCCAAATGTTGCTTGGAACATGCTGAGCATAAAAATTACTCTCTGTTTATCTGAAATTCAAATTTAACTGGGGATTTGTATTTTATTTGGCAACTGTGTGACCCAGTGAGGCTTTACCCAGCCCACAAACAGGGAGGCTGTAGCTGCCTGGGTGCCAACCATGCCTGGATTCCACCGCCTTAGTTCTAGAATCTTGGCGGCTCAACACCCTTTGGCTCCAGCATTGCCCAATGTCTAGACCCTGGGTTCATGCTCTGGCTCAGCTCAGAGCGCAACTGTGACCCTGTAGGTTCTAATTCTCCCTTGCCCCAGTTCTTCTAGAAGACCTAAAGTCCAGGGTTTGCTTATAACAGGTATATTATAAGAAGGACATACGTTTGGAAATCAGAATTCATTTTCCTGCAGAAATGGTTCAATGGAGTTTTACTGGCATGCCCAGGGCAGCCCAGGATAATCTGTTGTATCCCACGATGTGCCCATGTGTGCACAGGTAAATCGTGCAACTTCAACTGATTCTATTCCACTTAGAGTAAATAAGCATTTGGGTGTCAGTGCTTGGCCTCTGCCAGGTGTTGCAGGAGGACACAAAAAAGAACTGGATGGCCCTGTCCTCTGGAGTTTGCGATGTGTTGTCATTACAGGACTGTAATTTTGTGACTTTTTTCATATGGACACAAAATGTCTGGATTCTAACTCAGAGTTTCAGGGTGGCTGCTGGGTTCCCACCAGGAGGCGGTGTGACAGTAGGAATAGTGTGCATGTATGTGTGTGCACATATCTGAGAGCATGTGTGCACATATGTGTGTATGTTTGTGTGTATGTATGAGTCTAGATCATGTCAGAGCCACAGAGGCTGTCTGAAGAGTGGAGAGCAATATTGGCGGCAGGTTGCCAATAATTTATTAACTTCGCACAATGTAAGAGAATGCACTTTGTGTTTTCCTTCTTTTTTTTTTTTTTTTTTTTTTTTTTTTTTGACAAGATCTCTTGCCCAGGCTGGAGGCTGGAGTGCAGTGGCACAGTCTCGGCTCACTGCAGCCTCGATTTCCCAGGCTCAGGTGATCCTCCCACCTCAGGCCCCTGAGTAGCTAAAACTACCTACAGGTGCACACCACCACACCTGGCTAATTATATTTTTAGCAGAGACGGGGTTTCACCGTGCTACCCAGTCTGGTCTTGACTCCTAGGCTCAAGTGATCCGCCTGCCTCAGCCTCCCCAAGTGCTGAGATTCCAGGTGTGAGCCACCATGCCCGGCTGAGAATGTATCTTTCTCTATGTTTGCACAGCACACACTTTGTACACACAGGTGCACACACACACCCATGTCTGTCACTGCTCAGATCTGAATTGGGAGCCACAAGTTGACAACGTTGTAAATCAGGGAATGCGATGGGCAGGGGCAGTAGAGACAATGGGACGGCACAGTCCCTTGAGGAGGCTGAGGACTGAGAACACGGCCGATGGGATTCAGACACCGTCTCCGAATCCCACCTCCCGCCCGCACCCGAGGACGGCAGATGCTGTATAAATAATCGCTGCACAAACGGAGGAATGCCCCAAGACCTGGAAACAGCCTGGGAGGCTCCACCGCTCCAACCCTGCCTGTGTCATGACCCTACTCCGTCCAGGTCTCAGGCTTGTGGATAGAAAAGAAATAGTGGAGATAATGCCCGTTCCTAAAGCTATGATGACTACATGAGGTTAAAATACGTAAAAACCTTAACACAGTGACTAGCACGAGATCTGTTGTTACAAACATTATTCATAAAAATTTACTTGGCTTCATGCTTTGCAGAAAAACTGTGTTCACAAAGTAGAAAGAAAAATCCAGCCTTAGAACCACGAATCTTTACAAGATCAGGAAAAGCGTCTCCCTTTCCCCGCCTCCTGCTCCGAGGTTTTCCCGCTGCCTCGCGGGAAAGGTGGGACTCTTCCACCACCTTGTGGACACTCAGGGATGGCAGGTGAGCAGGCACCCACCACCTCACACCAGCTCTCCTCTGCACTGTTGGAGCCTATTATTCTGGGTCCGACTGGGTCTCTCTAGGCCTACACTGCGCGTGTCCAGTCTCCATCCTCTGTTCCTCTCTGGGCTCTGGCAGGGGATGGGGCTCCCGTGCCCTCCTGGCTGCCTGCTGGTCCCCGTGTATGTGGCAGGGCTGCAGCAGTCCCCTGTTTTCCTTAGACCCTGCCGTGGAGTTGGTGGGGCTCCTGCCTCCCTGGGGCCCTGGCTGGCTCCGTAGACTCCTCCAGGTCTCTCTGCCAAAGTCCCCCCAGCCAGCCTCCTAGCCCGACTGTCCTTCCCACACTGAAGCTGAGGGTCCCCCCACCCCACGTCATGTACCTGCCCCACGGGGCCATTGCAGCTTCAGCTCTGCATCCAGGCACCAAATGGGAGCCACAGGAGCTCACAAGGCAAATTAGAGCCCCCAGAGTTCTGATCCCCCAGCCGGGCTGCGGCCGCTGTGTTGGCGTATGGGGGCTCTGCCCAGAACAAACTCCGCCACGACAGGGCCGAGGCGCAGGGAGAAGGGAGCTGGGATGCACCCCAACCACCCTCCTCCCCCTCGCTCTCCCTCCTCCCTCTGGCTCTGCCGTCCTCTCCACACGCCCAGGACCGGAGGGCCAGCGTCTCTTGTCTTTCCTGCATGTTCTGTCAGCTCCTTCCACTCTGGCCCCCGGTCTAGACCTATTGTCCAGACGGGAGAAATCTTGTCTACCCCAGGGAGAAACACTGCTCTCTGCCCTGACCTTGGAGGAACTAAAAAGCAAAGGTCTAGACTTAGAAGGTTCTTACTTTGAAAGTTTAAAAAAGGTCAAAGGAATTTTCAAAATCCCTTTCTTTTTCAACAATGCTTACATTTCAAACCTCTTCTCTTGCTGCAAAATCCCATTGTGAACATCAGAACCTCGAGACGATCTTTAAGTTTTCTCAGCATTCCGCATCTTCCCTCCTCTCTGCAAGCAGCTAAAAGTTACAGAAGCGGTTGAAGCCAGTGACTCCCCATCCCCATCTCCTCCTCTCCTGGGGACAGGGGCCCCATCTCCCAGCCCTGTTGTGGGTTGGGTGTGGCCGGTGTGGCTGTGTGGCAGGGTCCTAGCCAATGGGATTCGAGTGGAACATGGGCCTTCTGCACACCTGGTCCCGCAGGCACGCACAGCCTGGGCTCCTCTCTCAGTGCACCAGGGCAGAGCAAGATGGAGGCAACCGGGATCCCTGAATAACTTCACAGAGGTCACCATCCATCAGGCACACTTCTGCCAGCCTCATGTGGAAGTAACCTTCTATTGCATTAAGTCCCTGAGGTGTTAAAGGTCATTAGTTAATGGCAGGCCACTTGCATGCAAAATAGAAAAGCACATCAGTATTTTTTTTTCAAACTATTACCATTACAGAGATGAAAGAAGCCAGAACCAGCCCCCTCCAATGGCTCCTTCTCTTAGGCCTGGGCAGGATCTGTTGAAATTCCCACGGTGTCCTCTGGGGCTCTCTGCCCTGCCCCTCTCCTGGCAGTGCGAGATCCACAGTTCACCTGCTATTAGCTCCCATGTGCAGGGGACTCGCAAAGGAGCGTCTTTGAGCTCCAAACCCAAGTCTCTAGTGGCCTAGAGGCTGCAAAGGCCCTCAAGCTCAGCGTGTCCCAAAGCAAACCTATGGCACTCACTCCAGCACTCACCTGCTTTGGCCTCCATGAAGCCACCTCTTCCCTCACCTCTCAAGCTAGAAACTTCTTGGCACCACCCTCCCCGTTCCTATACCTCCCCCCACTTTCAATCAGTCACAGAGTCCTAAGTCCCTGGCCAATTCATCACCTCTGTCCCTCCACCAACACCCCTGACTCTCCCACCTGGGCCACCTGGTGAGCCCATCTGGTCCCCTGGTTCCCTCCAATCCATCTTCACTCTGAGCTTTATGACCTTTGCTAACTATGAATAGGATTCATGTCATCCGCTCCCCTACATAAAACCTTTCTAAGCTTCTCTTTGCTCTTAGAAAATGGCAACTGCCTAAGAGGCCACACCTGGGCCTGTCCCACCGCCCCAGCCCTCACCTCCTTCCCAGGCCTCTGCATCCCTGTCCCCATCCACCTCCTTCGCTGTGTGCCTCCAGGCCCTCTCCCCTCCCGGATCCCTGCCAGTGCTGAGCCCTCTGAGCCCTCTGTGTGGGACAGGCTGTTCTCTCCACTTGGCCTGGTAGGGATCCTTGAGGAGCCCTCAACCCTCCCAACGGGGTGGAATCCGCCGCTGTAAACTTCCACAGGGCCCCGTGCCTCCCCTCTGCAGCACTTCCCTGCACCTCTCCCTGGCAGTGTGAGCTCCACAGTTCACCTGCTATTAGCTCCCATGTGCAGGGGACTCGCAAAGGAGCATCTTTGAGCTCCAAACCCAAGTCTCTAGTGGCCTAGAGGCTGCAAAGGCCCTCAAGCTCAGCGTGTCCTGGACTTATAATTCCTGGGGGTATAACCTGGGGTTATAATTCCACTACCAGCTGCATAATTATTCGATCCATAATTATTAGACTCAGCCCAGCTCACTTCTGTCCCTGCCATTGTACTTGCTCTTCCCAGTGCCTGGCGTGACTTTCCCCACACGTCAGCCTGGCTGGCCTCCTCAGCTCCTTGGGTCCTTCTTCTCTTTTTGAGATGGAGTCTCACTCTGTGACCCAGGCTGGAGTGCAGTGGCGTGATCTCAACTCACTGCAACCCCTGCCTCCCAGGTTCAAGTGATTCTCCTGCCTCAGCTGAGTAGTTGAGATTACAGGCACCTGGCACCACTGCTGGCTAATTTTTGTGTTTTTAGTAGAGATGGGGTTTTGCCATGTTGGCCAGGCTGGTCTTGAACTCCTGACCTCAGATGATCTGCCCGTCTTGGCCTCCCGGAGCACAGGGATTACAGGTGTGAGCCACCGGGCCCGGCTGCTCCTCAAGTCCTTCTTCTAGTGTCACCTTCGAGGTGAGGACTCACCAACAACCCGATGGAAACCTGCAAGGCTAGCGCCTCCCTAGCCCCACACTCCCTAACCCCTTCTCTAGGGCCTTGCCATCTTCTGACATACCATTTATTTTATGTCTTGTTTAATGTGTGTGCATCTGTCTCTCAAATGTCATGCAGCTGGGTGCGGTGGCTCACACCTGGTCTTTGGGAGGCCGAGGCAGAAGGATCACTTGAGCCCAGGAGTGGAGACCAACCTGGGCAACATAGCAAGACCCTGTCTCTCTGTATTTTAAAAAAGGAAATAAATAATAAATGCATAAAATGTCACTCCCCGGGGGCCGGAACTTTGCCTTGTTTCCTGCTGCATCCCCAGTGCCTTGGACAGCTCCGGGCCCAGAGTCGCGACGCCTCCAGCAGGCCCGGCTCCCCGACTGAGCACATGGGCACAGGCTTGGCACACGCACTGCGGCATTCATGTATCAGCGAACACATGGGCATCTATTTATACATGAAGACACGAAAATGTATTCATTTCTTTTAAAATCAGAAGCAAATGGTGAGAACTGTGAAGCCGAGGGGAAGTTTTCCTCTGGGATGCTGGCAGATCTTGGAGAGCGCGCCGTCGTGCGCGAAACACCGGGATGGGCCTCCCGCGCGAAGGGCCCAGGAGGACGCCGAGCTCCCCTCCCGTCCGCGGGGCCCCAGGCGCGGCGCCGCTTTAAGGCTCCGAACCCCGCGCGGATGCAGAGGCTGCGGCCATGACGTCAGCGCCCCGCCCCGGGTGATGCTGCAGCAGCCGGGACCGCGGCCGGGCAGGCAGCAGCCCAGCGGGGACAGGGATGCCTGCCGTCTCCACCCACAGGTACCACCGTCTCCTCCGCGCCCTCCGCCCGCTCTCTGGCTCGGTGCCTGCCGGAGCGTCGCGCCCTGGGCCCCGGGGTAGTCAGGGCGCCGAGATCGGGACCCGAGGCCGGCACGGAGACCTTTGTTCCTCGTGGAAGTCTCATGAATTGCAGAGTCCACGGAGCTCCTCCGTCTCGCCCCTCCGAGGGCAGGAGCCTCGGGTCCGGGGGAAAGTGCCGGCCAGATGGCAGGGGCTCTCATCCTTGCTGGCAAGGGGACGGAACCCCGGCCTTGGCCCCAGCTCCTGATGCGCTCCTCGAGCCGGAGGCCTGGTCCCTGGTAACCTGGGCAGGTGTCATCCGCTCCCGGCTCACGTCTTGCCTGGGGCTGAGCCCTCTTGTTGACCAGGGGCCTGGCAACGCCCCTCAGCATCCCAGGTTACTTAGCGAGGGCACCGAGGACTCCCCTTTCCCGAGCGAGTCAGCACCAAGGGGAACGCTCGGAGATGGAAGCCGTTCAGCTCCTTCTGCCCTCGACAATGAGCAACTTCTCCAATTATTTCTAGAGTGACAGCCTTGCATGGTTTTCAGCTCTTATAGGGAAGCAGAGTCAGGGGCGGAGGAAAGCCACTTTCAGGCTGCACCTGGTCTGGGCTTCTGGGAAAAGTTGGCCCTGGAGTAGGGGTCAAGCTGCCGGAGATGCAAAGTGGGAAACGGCCGCGATTCAGTAACTAGCCTATTAAGTGCACCCTCCCGAGTCCGCAGAGCCCCTTCCTGGCCCGGGAGGACCTCACTGAAGAATTTTGAGAATGGGTAGAAAGAAGCATGAGGGGCTGGGCGCCGCGGCTCATGCCTGTAATCCCAGCACTTTGGAAGGCCGAGGCGGGTGGATCACCTGAGGTCAGGGGTTCTAGACCAGCCTGGCCAACATGGGGAAACCCCATCTCTACTAAAAAAAACAAAACTAGCCGAGTGTGGTGGCGCACGCCTGTAATCCCAGCTACTTGGGAGGTTGAGGCAGGAGAATTGCTTGAACCCAGGAGGTGGAGTTTGCAGTGAGCCGAGATCACACCACTGCTCTGTAGCCTGGGTGATAGAGTGAGACTCCGTATCAAATAAATAAATAAGTCAATAAGCCTGAGGAAGGGAGGTGGCCCAAGGCAAACCCGTGGCGGGAACCCATTTTCATAAAGAGAAGAAAGAAATGAGGAAATGGGCAGGGCGCGGTGGCTCAAGCCTGTAATCCCAGTACTTTGGGAGGCTGATACGGGCGGATCACGAAGTCAGGAGATCGAGACCATCCTGGCTAAAACAGTGAAACCCCGTCTCTACTAAAAAATACAAAAAAACTAGCCGGGCGAGGTGGTGGGCGCCTGTAGTCCCAGCTACTCGGGAGGCTGAGGCAGGAGAATGGCGTGAACCCGGGAGGCGGAGCTTGCAGTGAGCTGAGATCCGGCCACTGCACTCCAGCCTGGGCGACAGAGCGAGACTCCGTCTCAAAAAAAAAAAAAAGAAAAGAAAAGAAAAGAAATGAGGAAATGGTTTTGGCTCTTAGTAGGAGCGTTGCAAGCATTCAAACTACATGGACACTGATTACTTTTATTATTCATTTGCCGCTTAAACTTCCCACAACACAGTTTGAGGGATCTGTTACTTTAAACATCCTCTGTACTCTGGAAGCACAGTAGGCCCCCTGTATAACCTTTGGGGGGTCCAGGGAAATGAGTGCATTTCCTTTTGATGGAGTAAATGGTCATACGGTGCAGTAAAGATGGTCTGGCGAATGTTTGCATTTGTGTATTAAAATCAGATTTTATGATCTTAATTTCCACTTTCACCCATTTTTATGGAAACATTAAAAAATGATTTTTTTTTTTTTTTTTTTTGGAGACAGATTCTCACTCTGTTGCCCAGACTGGAGTGCAGTGGTGCAATCTTGGCTTACTACAACCTTCACCTCCTGGGTTCAAGCAATTCTTCTGCCTCAGCCTCCGGAGTAGCTGGGATTACAGGCACCCACCACCACGCCCGGCTAATTTTTTGTATTTTTAGTAGAGACGGGGTTTCTCCATGTTGGCCAGGCTGGTCTTGAACTCCCGAGCTCAGGTGATCTGCCCACATTGGCCTCCCAAAGTACTGGCATTACAGGCATGAGCCACCATGCTTGGCCTCAAAAATGAATTTCTAAAATTCTTCTTAGAATAAACATTTGTGAACAGCTTTTACTAAATGTAGTTTTAATAAAAGTGGTAATGCTGATCCCCAGATTTGAAGATGAATCCTTAGTAAAGACTTTCCCAGCCAGAATTAAACTAGGTTTAATTCTGGTTCAGATGCTAGAGAGAAGTTCATTGAGTGTGTGAGGCTCTCCCTTCTGCTGGGACAGGCTGCAGTGGGGTGTGGTGGAGGTGGCAGTAGAGTTGTCCTCTTGCAGGTAGAGAAGTGGGCCATCTACATAGTCCACTTTAAATAAGGTCGAAGAGGCTCCTCTTTTCAAAAAGACGCTTCAGGGGCTGGGCATGGTGGCTCATGCCTGTAATTCCAACACTTTGGGAAGCCAAGGCAGGTGGATCGCTTGAGCCCAGGAGTTTGGGGCCAGCCTCGGCAACATGGCGAAACCCCGTCTCTACAAAAAAAAATACAAGAATTAGCCTGGTGTGGTGGTGTGCACCTGTAGTTCCAGCTATTTGGGAGGCTGAGGTGAGAGGATCACCTGTGCCCAGGGAGGTTGAGGCTGCACTGAGCCATGATGACTGTACTCCAGCCTGGGCTAGATAGAGGGAGACTGTCTGTCTCTCTCTCACTCTCTCTCTCTCTCTGTTTCTCTCTCTCTCTCTCTCTCTGTCTCTCTCTGTATACACACACACACATACACACACACACACACACACACACACACACACACACACACTTCTGCCATATGCTGTTTAAAGCTGAAATTTTTCCACATTGGGCCACAGTTCTTCATTCCAAATTTAAAGGGAAGGTTTCTGATGCACTTAAGTTCACATTATGGTTAAAATGCTGATGAGAAAGAGCAGGAGTTATGTCTGTGTGCCTGAAGGTGGGAAGAGGCTCGGCAGAGGGATGGAAAGGGAGTTGGCCACTGAGGGCATACGTGGGTCTGTGAGCTTCGGGCAGAGTCCGATCCAACTGTCCACCTCACCTGTGCTGGGTCTCACCTCCGACTCTGAAGGAGATGGTCTTACACAGTGTTGGAACTGGCACTCTATTTCTGTGCTTTGATGAATGAAGCTCCAGGGGATGCTAACTGCTACTTGGGTTTTTGGAAGGAAGACCTGCCAACCAGCAGGTTTTACCATGCAGAAGTGCTTGAGCTAGGCCAGTGAGGAACATAAATAAGATTAGCTTTTTAAACATGTTAATCTTGATTTACTCCTTATAAATGAATTCTATTTCAAATGAAGTATTACTTGTCTACATAGTTCTTAGGTTCATCTGTTCTCTTCCTACAGGAAAGTGTGGTATTTTCCAAGGCCACAGGATAAGTCATTTATAGAAGTGACAGGAGACTCTGTCTCTGCTATGTCACTCCCTGTCACCTTGGAATAAAATCCATCTCTTAGCAAGGCTTCAAGGCCCTCCATGATTAGCTAAGACCTTTCTGAGGGCTTCATCTCTCACCCCACCCCCACTGGGCCCAACTGTTACTCATATCTCTCTTTTACCCAATGATTCCACCACCCCGGAAGGCCCTTTCCTCCACCTTTTCACCTAACTCGAGGACAAGAACTGTGTCTTTCTTTTATCTCTATCACCTCAGTGTCTTGGTACTCAATACTCAGCTGAATTGGAGGCTGGGTAGGTGGGTGGATGAGTAAATGTTTGGAAGGGGGGATAGGTAGACGGGTGAATGGAAGGATGGATAGAGGAGTGGGTGGAAGAATAGGTAGGTGGATGTGTGGATGGTTTTTGGATAGACAGATGAATAGATGAATAGAAGAGAGGATGTGTGGAAGGATGGATGGGTAGATGACTGAGTGGAAAGATGGATGAATGGATGGCTGGGTGAGTGGGTGGAAGAATGGGTGGTAGATGAATGGGTGGATGGATGGATGGGTGGATGGATGGGTTGGTGGGTGGATGGATACATGGATAGGTGGGTGACTGGATGGGTGGATGAGTGGATGCGTGGGTGAATGGGTGGATGGATGGATGAATGGATGGATGAGTGGGCGGGTGGATGGATGGATGGGTGGGTCGATAGGTACATGCATGGATGGGTGGGTGGGTGGGTTGATAATACATGGATGGATGGGTGGGTAGGTGAGTGGATGGATGGATGAGTGGGTGGATGGATGGGTGGGTGGATGGATGGGTGGGTGGGTAGATGGATGGGTGGATGGATGGATGGATGGGTGGGTGGGTAGATGCATGGGTGGATGGATGGATGAGTGGGTGGATGGATGATGGGTGGGTGGATGGATAGATGGGTGGATGGGTGGATGGGTGGATGGATGGATAGATGGATGGATGGATGGATGGATATATGGATGGATGGATGGATATATGGATGGATGGATGGATGAGTGGGTGGGTGGGTAGATGGATGGATGGGTGGATGGATGGATGGATGGATGGATGGATGGATGGATGGATGAGTGGGCGGATGGATGGGCAGATGGATGGATGAGTGGGTGGGTGGATGGATGGATGGATGGGTGGGTGGATGGATGGATGGATGGATGGATGGATGGATGGATGGATGGGTGGGTGGATGGGTGGATAGGTGGATGGATGGATGGGTGAATGGGTGGATGGATGGATGGGTGGATGGATGGATGGATGGATGGATGGATGGATGGATGGGTGGATGGATGGATGGATGGATGGATGGGTGGATGGATGGATGAGTGGGTGAGTAGATGGATGCATGGATAGGTGGGTGGGTAGATGGATGGATGGATGAGTCATTGGATTAACACAGTGTTCTTTATCCTGCTGGGATATCTCTAGATCCAATCATTTTCACCATTGGTGTCTTCCAAAGAGAAGAAACACAATCTCTGAGTGGGTAGGGTGGTGGAAGAGTTTTAGATACAAATCCGGAGTGAGGAATTTCAGAGTGATTCGTAAATAATTCATTGTCTAGTGATAGTGTGATGGAAAGCTGTAAGTTAATGTCAGAAAAAGAAGACCCTTACTTTTGAAGCTTAAAACTAATTTTGAGAGAAAGCCTGTGATATTTATCTTGGTCAATGACAAGGGCCATGATCAGAAATCAATCTTGGGAAAGTTGTCCCAGTTTGGAGGCCTATGTCTCAGGAAGGACTTCAAAGGGAATTTAGTCTGTTGCTTTTTTGTGGAGCAGGTGGGGTGGGCTGTGTCTGAGAGAATCCTGGGACCACCACCCCCCAACTCTGTTATGTTGGTGTCTGTCTCTTCCCCGCTGATCTGAGCAGCTTTCCTCTCCTTGTGCTTATAAAAGTGAACATTGGCTAAAACACACAAGCTAGCATATTAGATCCATTCTGTTAATATTAATAATCTAGATTACTTTCAAATCAGTGAAAAACAGTTCGACGCTTTGGAGCCAGTGCCTAAGTGGTGCAGGTTGCAAACCCCAGCTGGGCAGAGGACGGGAGGATGGGAGTGGAGGGGTGTCTATCTGGGAAGGCCTTGAACTTGCTCACTCCTTACCTAGGTCATGGGCATTGTGAAAATGCTTAAAAAGTAAGTTGAAGCTGGGGGGGTAGGGATCTGTTTCTCAGCTCCCCCTGGTTCTGTCCCTCTGCATTCGCGTGTTGTCTGTGACTACAGGATTCCAGAGTTTGGCTTATTTCTTTAAAGAAAGCATTTTTGAATACTGTCAAAGCCTCGGTTCTCCCCACTGGACTAAAATTCACTTGTCAGTGGGTGCTAAAGAAAAGGGGCTCATATTAAGCCCATTCAACTGCCTTTAGGGAGGGTCCCCTGGCCTACTGCGAAGGAGGGAACACAAGCGTTAGGGAGTGGAGGGGACTGGCTGTGACTCTATCTGGGGAGACAGGAGCTGTCCCTGCACCGCGAGGAAGCACTCAGGGTACCTGGGGGTGGTTCCTAACCATGCCCGGTCTCTCTTCCTCTCTGGTCCCCTGGGACCTTCAGGGAAGGGCAAAATTAGCCCTGGAAATGGGCCGCAGGTCCTAAAATAGCCTGGTGTCCTCGGAGGCCTGAGAGAAGCTGAGAGGCTCTCACTTCCTCAGGACAGTCCTGACCGAGCCTCTGTTTGGAAGATGGTCCCTTTGAGTTTGAGGTGGGGACCTGCAGGATAGGGGTCCTCTCTCTGAGTAGCGAAGGCACTGGGCTTTGGCCTCCTGGGGCAGAGGAGCTGCAGATGGGAAAGTGAGACCCAAAGCATCAACTGTGAGCAGTGGGCTCTGCTGTTGGGGGACGGTGTTTGACTCTAAATTCTGCAGTGTGAACTCAAATGTCGGGGGAGGACTACCCAGGCAAAAGTAACTGTGGTCCGCCCACGGGCTTTCCTCGCAGGGACGCCCACCAGCCCTCGCCACGATGATCCCCGCAGCCAGCAGCACCCCGCCGGGAGACGCCTTCTTCCCCAGTGTGGCCCCACAGGACTTCTGGAGGTCCCAGGTCACGGGCTACTCGGGGTCCGTGACACGACACCTCAGTCACCGGGCCAACAACTTCAAACGACACCCCAAGAGGAGGAAGTGCATTCGTCCCTCCCCACCCCCGCCCCCCAACACCCCGTGCCCGCTTGAGCTGGTGGACTTCGGGGACCTGCACCCCCAGAGGTCCTTCCGGGAGCTGCTTTTCAACGGCTGCATCCTCTTTGGCATCGAGTTCAGCTACGCCATGGAGACGGCGTACGTGACCCCGGTGCTCCTGCAGATGGGCCTGCCTGACCAGCTCTACAGCCTGGTGTGGTTCATCAGCCCCATCCTCGGTGAGCCCCAGCTCCTCCCCGATGGTGGAGGGCCTCTGGAAGCTTCCAGAAGCCTTATTGCAGCAGCTTGAGGGTCCTTGGGGGAGAAGGGAGGATCAAGAGTTAAGTTCCCCTCATTAGTCTGGGACTGTGGGAACACAGGTACTGCCGGTCATATCCCAGATTTTCAGTTCCTTATCAAAACCAGAAAATAGAACAGGGATTTAGCAGCCCCCAAGGGCTGACACCATCTCATGCCAGGCTCTCCTTGTCAGAGGGTCCAAGTCATAGCACTTGGTGTCACGTGGGCCTGGAAGGTCCTGAAATTTCTTGGATTCCCAAGGAAAGTCATGGCTGTTTAGGGCCTTAGGGTACAAAGTGGAGGATTTAAGGAGATGCCGAGCGATCTCAAGAGTTAGCTTTGGTTTCCGAGTTCAGGGTTTTGTCATTGACTCTGTTTCATCATCTTATTCTTTTGATGCACTGGGGGTGTTTGAGAGCAGCCACTTCAGGAATGTGGAGGCTGATTCGATGTCCCCATGTGCCGCGGGGAACCTGGCAATGACCGCTGGCCTGCTCTGTTTCAGGATTCCTACTGCAGCCTCTGTTGGGTGCTTGGAGTGACCGGTGTACCTCAAGGTTTGGAAGGAGACGCCCTTTCATTCTTGTCCTGGCTATAGGTCTGTTGTTTTGGCATGGAAATAAAATGGAGAGGAAAAAAAAAAGGCCCCAACTGCCTCATTTTAGGAAAATTTAAAAGAACATTGACCATAATAGTTACCCAGATAGCTCTGGACCCGCACTGGTGTGAGGCAGGGAGTGCCCGGTAACCTGACCTGAGTTAACTGTGAGAATCGATCCTTTGATCATTTTTAAAAACGAGTTGATAAAGTTCATCTCATTTCTTCTCTGCTTAATGAAATAAAAACCCCCATCCAAGTGCAAAATATATGGTGAGTTTGTAGGTGACTTTTCCACTGGGCTGTGCTTGAGGTTTAAGTTTTTAAAATTCTTGGGTCCTAAAGATTCTAGACATAAGTCGTGAGCTGCGGGGGATAGAACTGGTCTGCATTTTCTTGGGGTGACTTTGTTTCTCTGTGTCCAGGGGCACTGCTGGGCCTCTCACTCTTGCTGAATGGCCGGGACATTGGCATCGCCCTGGCTGACGTGACCGGCAACCACAAGTGGGGCCTGCTGCTGACCGTGTGCGGGGTGGTGCTGATGGACTTTAGTGCCGACTCAGCAGACAACCCCAGCCACGCCTACATGATGGACGTGTGCAGCCCCGTGGACCAGGACCGAGGCCTGAACATCCACGCCCTCCTGGCAGGTGAGTCTCCCGCAGCAGGGCCAAGGCTGGGTCTGCAGGGCTGCAGGCTTCAGACGTGTGGCTTTGGGGGCCCTTCCTCACTCCGTGATTTAACAAAGAAGCTGGGAGAATTCCAATATATAGAGAAACACTGAAGTGATTGAAAATACATATCTCGGCCGGGTGCGGTGGCTCACGCCTGTAATCTCAGCACTTTGGGAGGCTGAGACGGGCGGATCATGAGGTCAGGAGATTGAGACCATCCTGGCTAACACAGTGAAACCCCGTCTCTACTGAAAATACAAAAAATTAGTTGGGCGTGGTGGCGGGCGCCTGTAGTCCCAGCTTCTTGGGAGGCTAAGGCCGGAGAATGGCGTGAATCTGGGAGCTGGGTGACAGAGTGAGACTCTTTCTCAAAAAAAAAAAAAGAAGATACGTATCTCACATAACACCCATCAACCACAACCTATGCTGTTGACACATAAACAACAATTATAGGTCTATAAATCCAAATGTTTCTATTCATGGATTCTCATTGTTTGAGGTAGTTATGTTCTACAGTCACCACAAACCCTGAATTAGCAAACACTGAGTCTCGCTCCTAGGAAAAATACAGGGTTAGGTTCCTGTGAGCCTCTGGTCACAACGTTTTCATCAATGGATTAACATATAACCTTGTTGTATGTGTTTCTGTTTAAAACCCCTTATTTCATCTATGCCTTTGGCTGATTAATGTTGAATTGACGGCCAACAGTGCTGCAACTCACGCTTGAACAAAGCATCACTGTTGCATGCATTTTCTGCACGAGGCGCGTCCGGCCTTCTTGCACTTGGGAACGTCAGACAGCTTGGAGGCCATTTAAACAGTGAAACACCAACAGAAAACATAAAAATGTAAAAAAGGTGGCACTAAATAGACCACACAAAAAAACTCTTGTTTTGGCCAGGTGCGGTGGCTCACACCTGTAATCCCAGCACTTTGGGAGGCCGAGGTGGGCGGATGACCTGAGGTCGGGAGTTCGAGACCAGCCTGACCAACATGGAGAAACCCCATCTCTACTAAAAATACAAAAAATCAGCCGGGCGCGGTGGCGCTTGCCTGTAATCCCAGCTACTGGGGAGGCTGAGGCGGGAGAATCGCTTGAACCTGGGAGGCGGAGGTTGCAGTGAGCCGAGATCACGCTATTGCACTCCAGCCTGGCGACAGAGCGAGACCCCATCTCAAAAACAAACAAACAAACAAACAAACACCAACTCTTGTTTCCAGTGTGAGTGTGGAGACAAGAAAGCAGAGCTCAGCCCTGTGGGGCCTCAGCTGGACCACGCGCCCTTGGAAGTGCAGGCGATGTGCTGTTGTGTGCAAATCCTTGAATGATGGTGAGAGCACCGTGAGGTCTGATTCTGGTTTTACCTCACTAAATGGTAGTGAGGAGGTGAATTCACAAATACAGAATCTACAGATAATGAGGATCGAGTGTGTGTGCATGGCCACACGTGTTATACACACCATGCATGTATGTATGTATATATACACACCTGTGGCATGCTTAGTGGCAAAACAGGAGAAATGTTACCATCAAAGTCAGGAATGAGGCAAGACTGCGCCCATCCCACAGAACCACTGCCATTAGGGAGACACAAACAGAAGGAGCGAGGTCAGCCCCACTGGTCTCTGGGGCTGGACGTATGGAAACTTCAAGGGAATTAGCTGCAAAGCAGTGCAGAAGTTCAGTATGATGCTTAGTTATCAATGTGCTGTATAAAAATCAATACTGGTCGGGTGCAGTGGCCTAATCTCAACACCTTGGGAGGCGAAGCTGAGAGAATTGCTTGAGTTCAGGAGTTTGAAACCAGCTTGGGGTAATAATGAGACCACATCTTTAAAAACATAAAATTAAATAAATAAGTAACTCTAGCTTTTCTATATAAAATATTTGCCTTGTTGCAGAATAAAATGGAAGAAAAAAATTCCATTTAAAATAGCAACTGGGGCTGGGCATGGTGGCTCATGCCTGTAATCCCAGCTACTTGGGAGGCTGAGGCAGGAGAATCCCTTGAGCCCAGGAAGAAGAGGTGGCAGTGAGCCGAGATGGCATCCCTGCGCTCCACCCTGGGCAACAAGAGTGAAACTCTGTCTCAAAAAAATAAATAGATAAAAGATAAAGTTTATCTGAAATCTGACCTTGGATAAGGGTCATGAACAGCAATGATGTCTTTCAGGAGGGGAGGAGGGAAGGTAATTAGAATCACGATCGTGGGAAGTCAAGAATAATAAAACGCCCAGGGGCAGTGGGGAGGCAGAAAGACTCCCAGTTCTAGCAGAACAGAGGCAGAGAAGGGACAGGACTGGGGCTTTTAAATGGGCGTGCAAGTGAAATGAAAAGGCCCATCTGGGACAAAGGAAGGAAGATCTACAGTGAAACCTCGAAATAATGAGATCCACAGTCATGCCACCCTTGGGTATGTGTGGAAGGCTGAGCTGGGAGTGTCTGAAGCCCAGGCCTGTCCATAGAAGTTCTTATTTGAAAGGTAAACCCCTCATGTGGCCAAGTCTTCCCCAAACCAAAAATCCCATGCTGGTAGTAGGCAGGTTCCTCCTCACCAGCAGCGGTAAACCGAGAGAACCCTCCTCTCCTCTCAACACTAGACGGACTCAAAATGTGGCTGAACTCACAATAAAACAAAATACAACACCGGATCCCTGGTGGGGTGGGTGTGGTGGACGCGCAGCTGGCAGGGGTGGAGCCCTGTGGCTTCCCTGGCTTTTGCCATTGAAGCACAGAGCCGAGCTGGGAGAAGCCGCTGTGTTTGGAGGTAAATCTGCCCACTGCTGTTGGGCCCCCACAGCATCGCTCACAGTTTCTTGCCCTGCTCCGTGGCCAGGGCTGGGCTGGCCGGTGCCCCGAGGCTTGGAGGGAGAACAGCAGGAACAGCAGTGATCCAATCCTTACTTTTCTGCTGTGGGCTGATGGCTCAGAGATCAGAGAGCTGCCCGCCAGGGTGTGGGGAGGCAGGACCCGTCCGTGGTCACCAGAAGGGGTGACTCTCCTCATGGTGTTTCATGCACGGGGTCAAACACCCACATGCACACGTGTGGTCGGCTGTGTGTGAGCGATGGGGTCGGCCCTGAGCTGGAGGGGCCTTGGAGGGAGGATGCGTCCGGTGTCAGCATTTGCTCCAGGGGCCTGAAAGGTTACAGAGAAAGTGGAACAGGCAGGAAGTGGAAGGGGATGTGGGCAGGTGGTCACTGTGCTGCTGCTGGGGGTCGCGCCAGGAAGGGCCCTGCAGGTGGCCGTGCAGGACAGGAGGGAGACCTCCTCAAGGGGCCCGCCCTGGGAATCCTGTCCCATTTTGTTGGGGTTTAGGTGGGACGAGTACTGTGCCCACGTCCCTGGAATGGCCTTGGCTACCTTCGTGTCCTTCTAAGAAACGGAGCCACCACGCTTGGGGCTTCTCCTCCCACAGAGGGGAACTCAAACCCTGTCTCTTTTCCCAGGTCTTGGAGGAGGCTTCGGATACGTGGTCGGCGGAATCCACTGGGATAAAACTGGCTTTGGGAGGGCCCTGGGGGGGCAGCTCCGTGTCATTTATCTCTTCACCGCGGTCACCCTGAGCGTCACCACCGTCCTGACCCTGGTCAGCATCCCTGAGAGGCCGCTGCGGCCACCGGGTGAGAAGCGGGCAGCCATGAAGAGCCCCAGCCTCCCACTGCCCCCATCCCCACCCGTCCTGCCAGAGGAAGGCTCCGGTGACACCCTCCCGTCGCACGTGGCCACCAACTTCTCCAGCCCCATCTCCCCACCCAGCCCCCTGACACCCAAGTACGGCAGCTTCATCAGCAGGGACAGCTCCCTGACGGGCATCAGCGAGTTCGCCTCATCCTTCGGCACAGCCAACATAGACAGCGTCCTCATTGACTGCTTCACGGGCGGCCATGACAGCTACCTGGCCATCCCCGGCAGCGTCTCCAGGCCGCCCATCAGCGTCAGTTTCCCCCGGGCCCCCGATGGCTTCTACCGCCAGGACCGTGGACTTCTGGAGGGCAGAGAGGGTGCCCTGACCTCCGGCTGTGACGGGGACATTCTGAGGGTGGGCTCCTTGGACACCTCTAAGCCGAGATCGTCAGGGATTCTGAAGAGACCCCAAACCTTGGCCATCCCGGACACGGCCGGAGGAGGGGGTCCCGAAACTAGCAGGAGAAGGAATGTGACCTTCAGTCAGCAGGTAACAGCAGATGTCGGGGGAGCTGGGGCTCAGAGGGCAGCATCGGGGGTCCCCCTGGTCAGTTACATGACGAACAGGGAGAGTCCATCCAGGAAGAAATTCCTGGCTGTCATGGAGGTATTGTCAAGTGCTTTGGCCTAAAGAGAAAAGCCTTAGAGGCCAGGCGCGGTGGCTCACGTCTGTAGTCCCAGCAATTTAGGAGGCTAAGGCAGGAGGATCACTTGAACTCAGGAGTTTGAGATCAGCCTGGGCAACATGGTGAAACCCCATCTCTACTAAAAATACAAAAAGTAGCTGGGCGTGGGGCACACATGTGTGGTCCCAACTACTCTGGAGGCTAAAGAAAGGATGGCTTGAGCCCAGGGGTTTGAAGCTGTAGGGAGCCATGACTGCACCACCGCACTCCAGCCTGGGTGACAGAGCAAGAACCTGTCTCAGGAAAAAAAAAAAGACAAGCCTCAGAAACATGACGTCTTCCCCTGCATGTTAGTGAACAAGTTCTGGGCCTGAGTCCACCTATGAGTGAGTGAGTTCAGAGCATTTGTTAGGTATCAGGTGGTTTAAAATCCTGGCTGGGAGCGACACAGCTCTTTTAAACACTTATGTTTGCCCAAACGTAATTCAGGCCGGGCTTGTCCTGCTAGTCAGTTTCTTACAGGCATGGTGTGCACCCCACTTGTTCCTGGTATTTTTCCCTAGACATCCGGGCTCCAGCCCATTTTGGCAGTGGGAATCCCATGCCAATACATCCAAGTCTTCACTGACAGTGAACCTGCAGATGTATCTGGGATCATCCCTCCTGGTGCCTGACATCGGTTCACTCCTGCAGGCTGTACAAATGGGAATCTCCGGGGCAGTGCCATCTTCCGCGAAGGCCAAGAACCTTCCAGAAAGCTGTTTAAGTTGTATTTTCTATATGTCAGATGAGCTGCAAGACCACCAACTGATCTGTGGGGTTTCATGGGCTGATTTTTTTTTTTTTTTCTGGAGACAGAGTCTTGCTCTGTCGCCAAGGCTGGAGTGCAGAGGCATGATCTCAGCTCACTGCAACCTCCACCTCCCGGGTTCAATGGATTCTCCTGCTTCAGCCTCCCGAGTAGCTGGGACTACAGGCGCCCACCACCACGCCCAGCGAATTTTGTATTTTTAGTAGAGACGGGGTTTTACCATGTTGGCCAGGCTGGTCTTGAACTCCCGGCCTCAAGTGATCCTCCCACCTTGGCCTCCCAAAGTGCTGGGATTACAGGCGTGAGCCACCACACTCAGCCAGAATCCATGGTCTTTAAGTAAAGAAAGGTTATTCTCGGCCGGGCACAGTGGCTCAAGCCTGTAATCCCAGCACTTTGGGAGGCCGAGACGGGTGGATCACAAGGTCAGGAGATCGAGACCATCCTGGTCTACACGGTGAAACCCAGTCTCTACTAAAAAATACAAAAAACTAGCCGGGCGAGATGGCAGGCGCCTGTAGTCCCAGCTACTCAGGAGGCTGAGGCAGGAGAATGGCGTAAACCCGGGAGGCGGAGCTTGCAGTGAGCCGAGATGGCGCCACAGTGAGACTCTGTCTCAAAAAAAAAAAAAAAAAGAAAGGTTAGGCTGGGCGTGGTGGCTCAAGCCTGTAATCCCAGCACTTTGGGAGGCCGAGACGGGCGGATCACGAGGTCAGGAGATTGAGACCATCCTGGCTAACATGGTGAAACCCTGTCTCTACTAAAAATACAAAAATTAGCCGGGCTCGGTGGCAGGCGGCTGTAGTCCCAGCTACACGGGAGGCTGAGGCAGGAGAATGGCGTGAACCCGGGAGGCGGAGCTTGCAGTGAGTGGAGATCGCGCCACCGCACTCCAGCCTGGGCGACAGAGCGAGACTCCGTCTCAAAAAAAAAAAAAAAAAGAAAAGAAAGGTTATTCTCTTATTTAAAGTAGACATAAGAGTTACTGGCCTGCCCACCCCAGCGGGCGTTGCAGGAGGAGAGTGCATTTCAGGAGGAATGTGGTGTTCCGGGTCCTACAAAGCCGAGTGTCATTTGCCTGGTTCTTCGAGGGAGGCAGCTGGAAAAGCGGAGCAGCCGGGAGACCTGGCCCAGGAGACGCCTCCCTTGGCCACAGAGGCACGTGGGCCGTGTCTCCTAAATGAAGTAGACCCTGCTCTGCCTGGCCCTGTCCCACTGGGTTTAAATGGGACCCGGTCCTCAGTTCATTTCCCCCTCAGGGGTTCACATGTCCTGTCTCTGCCTAGATGACTTCCCTGATTTAGTCAGAGGTTAACTGGAAATGGGGCTTGCACTGTTCAATGGGGCTAAGGGCAGCTCTTAAGTTAAGGGAGGGCGACAGAGCCGAGCGAAACAAAGGCAGAAGGCGACGAGAAGCAGCGAAGAGACAGAAAAGAAGCAAGGAAACGGACCAAGGAAAACGGAAGACAAAGAGAAGAAAGAAAAGAGCAGAGCAAGAACGAAAACTCATATCCTTCATCTATCTCCTCTCTATTCTCCTCCCCTCCCCTTCCCTTCCCTTTCCCCTTTCCTTTCCTCTCCCTTCTCCTCTCCTCTCCTTTCTTTTTTCTTTTTTGATTATTTTGTCTTGTTTTGGTTTTTACTTACTTTTTAAAAATATAGAGAGATGGGCTCTTACCGTGTTGCCCAGGTTGGTCTTGAGCTCCTAGGCTCAAGCGATCCACCTGCCTTGGCCTCCCAAAGTGCTGGAATTACAGGTGTGAGCCACCGAGCCTGGCCTTGTTTGGTTTTGTTTTGAGACAGGGTCTCACTCTGTTGCCCGGGCTGGAAGGCGGTGGTGCAATCACGGCTCACTGCAGCCTCAATCTCCCAGGCCTGAGTGATCCTCCCATCTCAGCCTCCTGAGTAGCTGGGACTACAGGTGTGTGCCACCACACCCAGCTAATTTTTTTATTTTTTGTAGAGATGGGGTCTCACTATGTGGCCCAAGCTGGTCTTGAACTCCTAGGCTCCAGCGGTCCTCCCACCTCAGCTTCTCAAAGAGCTGGGATCCCAGGTGTGAGCCACCACACCCGGCCCCATTTTCTCCTTGGAGTGAGCAGGCTGGTGCCTTTCGTTTGCTTTTCTCTGGTGTGTGTGGCCGGGGTGCGTACAGTCTCAGCATGAGGAAGGTCGCTGCCTAGGCATGTGCAGGCCTCACAGGGACATCTACTGAGGCTCCTGGTGGCACTAAGGACACAGAGAGCTCCTGTCTAGAAAGGGTTTGAGGAACTGGGAATCACTGGAGAGCCAGGAAAGCCCATCCTTATGAAGGAAAGGAAAGAGGTTTTCTTTTTTTTTTCTTTTTTGAGACGGAGTCTCGCTCTGTCGCCCAGGCTGGAGTGCAGTGGCCGGATCTCAGCTCACTGCAAGCTCCGCCTCCCGGGTTCACGCCATTCTCCTGCCTCAGCTACCGAGTAGCTGGGACTACAGGCGCCCGCCACCTCGCCCGGCTAGTTTTTTGTATTTTTTAGTAGAGACGGGGTTTCACAGTGTTAGCCAGGATGGTCTCGATCTCCTGACCTCGTGATCCGCCAGTCTCGGCCTCCCAAAGTGCTGGGATTACAGGCTTGAGCCACTCCACAGCGCCCGGCGGCAAAGAGGTTTTCTAATTGCTCAGGTCGAGGGCGCCGCCAGCCTCGTCATGGATGATGACCGTGTAATTAATCTTGCCTTTGGCAACACTGGATCATCCCAGACTGTTTCAAAAAGTTCAAACTGGCTTTAGATTCAGTTCTTCAGGTGTGACTGAAAATCTCTGGCCAGACATGGTGGCTCATGCCTGTAATCCCAGCACTTTGGGAGGCTGAGGCAGGTGGATCATGAGGTCAGGAGATGGAGACCATCCTGGATAACATGGTGAAACCCTGTTTCTACTAAAAATACAAAAATAAAAACTTGGCCCGGCGTGGTGGCGGGCGCCTGTAGTCCCAGCTGCTGGGGAGGCTAAGGCAGGAGAATGGTGTGAACCCGGGAGGCGGAGCTTGCAGTGAGCCGAGATCACGCGGCTGCACTCCAGCCTGGGCGACAGAGCGAGACTCCATCTCAAAAAAAAAAAAAAAAAAAAAAAAAAAATCTCATCTTCATCCCCTTTTTCCGTTTCCTTTCTCCATAGAGTGTAATTTATGCATCAGTGCCTTGAGGAAAGTAAAAATCATGAGCTAAATATAAACACATCCAGGCTCAACGGAGACAGAGGCGTAACTGCAGCGCTGTTCCTCCGCAGGCGTGGGGGATGCGCTCTGCTGATGTGGGTGTCCTGGGAGCCGTCACTGCGGCCTCTCCGCTTCCTTTCCCACCGGGAGTGTCCAAGGCCGACCGCACCACAGACACCCCAGTGGAGTGAGGCAGCAGCGCGTCTTTGCTCTCAAACATCTAAATTCAAAAACGACCAGTTCCCCAAGGTGGGAGGGAGGATCACTTGAGACCAGGAGTTTGAGACCAGCCTGGGCGACATAGCGAGACCTCATCTCCCTAACAGTTTTTTTAAAATTAGCCAGGCGTGGTGGTGCACGCCTGTAGTCCCAGCTACTCGGTAGGCTAAGGTAGGAGGATCACTTGAGCCCAGGAGGCTGAGGCTGCAGTAAGCCATGACCGCACCACTGCACTCCAGCCCGGGCGACAGAGCAAGACTCTGTCTCTAAAACAACAACAACAACAAAATGACAAGTTCCCCTGACTGGAGTCTGTACCCTAAACCCAAGCAGGGCTACTTGGAATGAAACCTTCTCATTCCAGGAGGAGTTTGCAAACCTAGTGAAGACGTCCATGGAATGTTGTTCTTGGGCCCCGGAAAGAAATCGAAGCCCCTCGCACCAGTTTCCATCCTGTTGACCACGGGGCTTGTTGTGTGTTGTGTGAGCCCCTGTCAAGGGCTGAGGCACTCGTGTGGGCAGGGCCACCCTGTCTTCTGTGTGGTGGAGGTTCCACCTGTCCAGAGAGAATTTTGAACACATGTTCCTGGTGGCCACCTTGAAATAAGTCTTTCCCAGCCTTCTCTTATGAAAAAGAAAGGACTGGCCGGGCGCGGTGGCTCAAGCCTGTAATCCCAGCACTTTGGGAGGCCGAGATGGGCGGATCATGAGGTCAGGAGATCGAGACCATCCTGGCTAACACAGTGAAACGCCGTCTCTACTAAAAAATACAAAAAACTAACCAGGCGTGGTGGCGGGCGCCTGTAGTCCCAGCTACTGGGGAGGCTGAGGCAGGAGAATGGCGTAAACCCAGGAGGCGGAGCTTGCAGTGAGCTGAGATCCGGCCACTGCACTCCAGCCTGGGAGACAGAGCAAGACTCCGTCTAAAAAAAAAAAAAAAAAAAAAAAAAAGAAAAGAAAAGAAAAAGAAAAAGAAAGGACTTCCTAAGTGTTTGGATCTGAACTGACCCACGTGTTTGTATTTCAAATGTATTTTGCATTTTGCAAAGTCTTATCTCACTCCCTGTGGCACAGATCATGTCCTGTGGCCAAACTGTAGGCATACCCGAGATGAAATTCTAGTCTTAGCTGGCCCGGGGCCTCGGAAGCGATGCCCTGAAGCCGTTCCTCTGAGGTTGGGGTCCATGCGGGGCTCATGGCGTCTGATAAGAAGACAGACCCGTGCGGTGTTTCCGAGAACGCATTCCCCTGAGCAGAGCAGGGTCTGTGCTGCCTGATGGGGGTGCGGGGCTCTGATGAGGGGTTTGTGGGCTCTTCCCAGGTCGCCAACATCCTGCTCAACGGCGTGAAGTACGAGAGTGAGCTGACGGGCTCCAGCGAGCGCGCGGAGCAGCCTCTGTCCGTGGGGCGCCTCTGCTCCACCATCTGCAACATGCCCAAGGCGCTGCGCACCCTCTGCGTCAACCACTTCCTGGGTGAGCTCCCGGCCAAGCCTCCCCATAGTCCCAGTCCTGCTCAGGGCTCTCACCCCACTGGCCTCCCAGGATGCCCCTGAGCCTCCCTTCCCAGAACTTTTCTATGTTCACCAGCCCCCTACAGCAGCACCAAGGGCAGGCCTGGGGTGCCATGGCTGCCCTGGAGGGCTTTTCTCCGGGATGCCTGCCCTGGACAGCCCCAAACTAAACCAGGTGTCACCATTGAGAGCCACATAGCTCACTCTGGATCCGACACCTGAGTCTCCACAGAGCCAAAATTCTTATTACCTGAAGCCCTTTGGACAACTCTCTAGTGAAATGATGGACCCACACCTTCCCACCTTCCCACCTTCCAACTTTGTCTTGCTCTGTCTTCAAGCACAGACCCCACACCTGCCTGCCTGTGTCTATCGCCGTTCGTAAATTCACACGGCTCACCTTTGAATGACCATTGAAAAGCACCAACTTGCATTTCATTCCATTTACTCTCTTTTCGCTGTTGAGTGGTTGAACGTTTGAACATGATTCAGAATTTGAGGCCGGGCACGGTGGCTCACGCCTGTTATCCCAGCACTTTGGGAGGCCAAGGCTGGTGGATCACGAGGTGAGACAATTGAGACCATCCTGGCCACCATGGTGAAACCCCGTCTCTACTAAAAATACAAAAATTAGCCAGGCGTGGTGGCGAGTGTCTATAGTTCCAGCTACTTGGGAGGCTGAGACAGGAGAATTGCTTGAACCCAGAAGGTGGAGATTGCAGTGAGCCGAGATGGCGCCACTGTACTCCAGCCAGCCTGGTGACAGAGCAAGACTCCACCTCAAAAAAAAAAAAAAAAAAAAAAAAAAGATAGAAAAGAAAAGAAAAAAGAATTTGAGATAATCTAGGCTCTCATATATTGTGGGACGTAAATCAACATGACCTTCTAGAAGGCAATTTCGTAATGGGTGAGAATCTTGAAAATGGTCCTACCTTTTCCCCCTGTGACCTTACTCAGTATTCCATGCAAGCCCGTAATCAAAACTCTATTCAGAATATATGTGCAAGGTACTGATCACAGCATGGCTTAGGACAGCCACAGACTGCGATCGGGGATAGAGATGTCAAACAGTTGGGGAAGGGTTAAATATATCAGGGTGCACCCACACTGTGAAATATTCTGCTGCCATCAAAACGAGTCTGTTTAATAATTCTCGATGGCACAGAACATTGTAGATGATAATTCATTATGGTTCGAGAGGGCCTGTAAATACCACCTTCCTCTACCAAAGATGGAATTCCCATGGTTCAAGGAACGGAGTGCTAAGCACATCTGCCAGCACATCCATGTCTGTGCTTCCCGGTGGATTTCTCCCAATTAAATGGACCCCCTCCCCTGTATCGCCCACGTAGCTGGAGCACCTCCACTGCTACCCTTGCCTCATGTTTATAGAAATATATGGTGATTTAAAATAAGAAAAAATAATTGTAAGGAAACTCTGTTAGTCTGTTCTCACGCTGTTAATAAAGACATACCCAAAGCTGGGTAATTTATAAAGAAAAAGAAGTTTAATGGACTCAGAGTTCCACAAGACTGGGGAGACCTCACCATCATGGCGGAAGGCGAAGAAGGCACAAAGGCACATCTTACATGGTGGCAGGCAAGGAAGGGGGCGTGTTCAGGGAACTGCCATTTATAAAACCATCAGGTCTCATAGGACGTATTCATGACCATGAGAACAGCATGGGAAAGACCCACCGTCATGATCCCGTTACCTCCCACCAGGTCCCTCCCGTGACACACAGGGATTACGGGAGCTACAGTTAGAGATGAGATTTGGGTGGGGACGCAGCCAAATCATATCAGAAACGAACACAGTTTTAATTGCTCTTTGCTTTTATAACCAGTAGATGCGTGTTGGTTAGAGAAAGGGCAGAGTGCTGGCCTTTGCCCCCGAGGTCATGAACCCCTTTCTTTCTTCCAGGGTGGCTCTCATTCGAGGGGATGTTGCTCTTCTACACGGACTTCATGGGCGAGGTGGTGTTTCAGGGGGACCCCAAGGCCCCGCACACGTCCGAGGCGTATCAGAAGTACAACAGCGGCGTGACCATGGGCTGCTGGGGCATGTGCATCTACGCCTTCAGTGCAGCCTTCTACTCAGGTACCTGCCGCCAGCCAGGCTGGCACGGCAGTGAGGGCTTTGGTTGGGTCCCTGGAGCATGTGAAGTGAAGGCAGGTTCATGTCCTTATGATTACAGACACTACATCCCAATTTGGGGGGTGCCACTGTCTTTCCCGGCTGCAGGGCACTGGGCCTGGGGGAGCCAGACTGAAGAAATGGAGCCTGTGGGCCTCAGGCCTCTGAGAGCTGGTGGCCTACGGGGCACGGGTGCTTGTCAGGACCTGACTACACCTGCAGGCCATAGCAAGGGTGAAGTGGGGGCTCGGGGGGAACCCTGAGGCCATTCCCAGGCAGCATACTGTCTGCCAGCCCCCAGCTCCTTCCCACTTTGATTCAGGGAGCAACCTGTCCCCGAGGAGGTGGGGGCAGGGGTGTGTGATCATGGAGCGTGGGGGTGGGCAGGGGCCAGGGGCCCAGATGACTTTGAGGTTCTCTGTCTGGGTACCCTTGGAGCACAGTGCTGAGTTCACACCAGGGCAAAGCCGAGGTGCCATTCCCATGGGGCCTGGCTGGTAGCGTGCACCGGGCAAATTTTGTCCCAGAGGTCCACACACTTTTTCCACAAAAGGCCGCAGAGTTGGTATTTCCAGCTTTGCCGGCCCAGCGGTCTCTGTTGCAGCCCCTCACTGAAAGCCACAGACAGGGGAAACCGAGTGGGCGTGCCGTGTGCCAATCAAACTGCACTGTGTTCACTGAAATACGAATTTAATGTGATTTTCACGTCACAGAATATTCATCTCTTTTTGATTTTTTAAATTAATTTTTTTTTAAATTTACAAAACTAGTCTGCAGATTGGACTTCGCCTTCGAGCCATAATCTGCCAAATGCTTTATTGTAGTTGCCCCCATCTTCATGGGTTCGAGCCCCAAAGTAGAGGGTCACTGAGGGGCTGCGGCAAGAAGAAATTTGTCAGATCTCACTTGCCAGTCCGCGGGGCGGCACCTTGGGTGTTGGGTTCCCCCATAGCCGTGTGGCCTTGGGGCGTGGGGAACTGGCCCCATTTTGTCGATTCTAGGGAGCCCTGTTGCTGATATCCATGCTGTCCCGTCATCTTGGGGGTGTAAAGATGGTGGCCGATGACGGGATGGGCTGCTGTCGTGCCCATAATTACACAAGAACACAGAGGTTTAGCTCGAGACCCTCAGTCCTTGAGTCTTTTTGGTGTCACAACCCCAAGATCCCTCCACCTGCAGAAGCCCTGGGGGACCTGACCTGAGCCGGTGTGAACAGGACACCCTGGTCCTGCCATCCATCCAGACAGCCCTGTCCTGGGCACCCACCAGAGTTACTGGGGCGGTCTCTCAGCTACCCTGGGTCCCCCAGGAAGTACTTTCTGGTCTGGGGCAAGTGGCCTGCCAAGCCAGGTCCCACCACTACTAGCTTCAGGTCAGCCTCAGGGAGGTAGCGCTGGAAGCTGAGTCCCCGGAGGCTCTGGCCGTGTGGCACTGCTCACCCTCTCTGTGGCCCGCAGCGATCCTGGAGAAGCTGGAGGAGTTCCTCAGCGTCCGCACCCTCTACTTCATCGCCTATCTCGCCTTCGGCCTGGGGACGGGGCTCGCCACCCTCTCCAGGAACCTCTACGTGGTCCTGTCGCTCTGCATAACCTACGGGGTTTTATTCTCCACCCTGTGCACCTTGCCCTACTCGCTGCTCTGCGATTACTACCAGAGTAAGAAGGTAAGTGCTCTCCCTTGTCTTGCTTCGGGTCCGCTTCTTGGAGAAGCCCCTCCTGAGAACTGTCCCCCAGGACCAGCGGCACAGTCTGCAGAGCCTGGTGCACAATGACAACTGTCAAGACAGCAATGGCAGAGCATTCAACCAAGGGCGGCCCTTCTGAGCATGGGGCGTGCCCCCTGCCTGTAATCCCCTCACTGCTTCCTTAGCAGAAGCCTCCAGCTCACCCAGCCTCTGGGTTGGGCTCTGTCCTTTGCCCGGATGCACGGAATGGGAGGCTGCCCCTTCCTACTCCTTTGTCAGGTCACGGGGTCTCCTGTTGACGCCTGTCCCAGCCATTCAGGGTGGGGCTTATGGGGAGGCAGCGAAGCTCAGAAAACTCAGCAATCCAGATCAATAACATGTTAATACAGTATTTTTAAAATTCAGAATTTTTGCCAAAAATCCATGCAGAACAAAAACATCAATTTTTCTTTTTCTTTTTTTTTTTTTTGAGATGGAGTCTTGCTCTGTCACCCAGGCTGGAGTGCAATGGCACAATCTCGGCTCACTGCAACCTCCGCCTCCCGGGTTCCAGCGATCCTCCTACCTCAGCCTCCCAAGTAGCTGGGATTACAGGCAGGCACCACCATGCCCAGCTAACTTTTTATATTTTTAGTAGAGACGGGGTTTCACCATATTGGTCAGGCTGGTCTCAATCTCCTGACCTCGTGATCTGTCCACCTCAGCCTCCCAAAGTGCTGGGATTACAGGCGTGAGCCACCGTGTCCCGCCCAAAATTTTAAATACAGGATCAGTTCACCTAGGGACTCTGATAGTCAGCTCAGCTCCTGAACCTTGAGGCGACATCCTTTTTCTCTGTGGACCTCAGTTCTGTCCTTGAATCCTGACCAGATGTTTCTTGCCCTCTGGTCTCAGAATTCTCTAGGCTTCTTATTCCTTGATCCACTTGCCAGTTTTATCACGTCACCCTTGTTCCTCATGGCTTCCCATCCAGCCGTGGGTCTTAGGTGACTGTGTCATTTATTAGATTCTGGCATGCTTTAATAACAGCTGAACCATTTCATTACTTGGATAGGCCTGAGTACCTTACCAAGCAGATTAAAAGGATATGGTGCCCATCCTTTAGAAAAGAACAGCTAAAACCTTGTTATGGATTATGAATTTCGCATACAGAAAAATAATCAGGCATAAATTAAGAGGGGGCTGGGCACGGTGGCTCACGCCTGTAGTCCCAGCTACTTAGGAGGCCGAGGCAGATCACGAGGTCAGGAGATTGAGACCATCCTGGCTAACACAGTGAAACCCCATCTCTACTAAAAATACAAAAAATTAGCCAGGTGTTGTGGCGGGCTCCTGTAGTTCCAGCTACTCAGGAGGCTGAAGCTAGAGAATGGCGTGAACCCTGGAGGTGGAGATCGCAGTGAGCCAAGATTGTGCCACTGCACTCCAGCCTGGCCAACAGAGCAAGACTCTGTCTCAAAAAAAAAAAAAAAAAAATGAAATTTCACTTCACATAACTTAAAACATGGCTGTTTCAATCAATGAAACTCAAGTTTCTCCTGGATCCCAGAATTCAACCTGTATTTATAAACGTATAATATATTTAGCTACTATTTTGTTTAAATGAACTCGTTGGGCTAGGTTGGTAAATGTTATAATTTTTACTATTTTCTACAGAGAAAATAGTTTCTAATTCAAGTTGGAGCTATCTGTGCAGCAGTTTCTCTACAGTTGTACATAAATGTTTTTACTATAAAATGACCTAATGTGTAAAATACTACTGCATGCCATAATAAAGATGGCAATACTTTCAAAAAAAAAAAAAGAGAGGATCAATAACAGTGCTGAGCCACCCCATATTGGAATCTGAGGCAAAAAGAAAAATGGCATTTAAAAGTGCCTTAAAAGGCCGAGTGCAGTAGCTCATGCCTGTAATCCCAGCACTTGGGGAGGCCGAGGCGGGTGGATCACTTGAGGTCAGGAGTTCAAGATCAGTCTGGCCAAGATGACGAAACCGTGTCTACTAAAAATACAAAAATTAGCCGGGCATGGTGGCCCGTGCCCATAATCCCAGCTACTTGGGAGACTGAAGCAGGAGAATCGCTTGAACCCAGGAGGCGGAGGTTGCAGTGATCCAAGATTGCGCGACTGCACTCCAGCCTGGGTGACAGAGGCTGCGTAAATAAATAAACAGGCTGGGCGCGGTGGCTCACGCCTGTAATCCCAGCACTTTGGGAGGCCGAGGCGGGCGGATCACAAGGTCAGGAGATCGAGACCATCCTGGCTAACACGGTGAAACTCCATCTCTACTAAAAAATACAAAAAATTAGCCGGGCACGGTGGTGGGCGCTTGTAGTCCCAGCTACTCGGGAGGCTGAGGCAGGAGAATGGTGAGAACCTGGGAGGCGGAGCTTGCAGTGAGCCGAGATCGCGCCACTGCACTCCAGCAGGGGGACAGAGTGAGACTCCGTCTCAAATAAACAAACAAACAAACAAACAAATAAATAAAGTGCCTTAAATTTTTGTTGATATTTTGCTCAGCATAGACTTTTAACAGCTGTATTGAGATATCGTGCACCATCTAATAGCGTGTGACGTGCACCGTTCGGTGGTTTCGGCACACGCAGAGTTGTACAACCGTCACCACCATCAATTTCAGAACAGTTTTGTCAGCCCAGGAAGAACTCGTCAGCTGTCACCCCTCTGACCCTCCCACTCTACCAGGCCTAGGTAACCACTAACCTACTTCCTGTCCCCATGGACTTGCCTATTTGGGACGTCTCCTGTGATGGAGTCAGGCAATCCATGGCCTCTTGTGTCTGGCATCTATGGCGCAGCTGTAGGCTTCGAGCTCCATCCATGCTGTTTCCTGGGTCAGGGCCTCATTCCTTTTTATGGTCACATAATGTTCCCACCATAATTTTCTTTTGCAGTGACTTTGAAATTTTAAAATGCTGCATTGAAATATTACCTGGACAGCCTGGGCAACATAGTCAGACCCATCTCTTAAAAAAAAAATTAAAAATTAGCCAGACGTGGTGGCATGTGCCTGTAGTCCCAGCTATTCAGGAGGCTGAGGTGGGAGGATCACCTGAGCCCAGGAGGCTGAGGCTGCAGTGAGCTGAGATTGTGCCACTGCACTCCAGCTTGGGCAACAGTGCAAGACCCTGTCTCAATAAAGAAAAAGAAAAAAGAAAGAAAGAAAGAAAGAAAGAAAGAAAAGAAATGTGACCTGGATTACTGAGTTTCTCTCTCTCCCTTTTAATCTCATGCCTCAGTTGCCTCCCCTAGGCCTGGGCCTGATTTGTTTTAAGGAGTTTGGAGTCTGACACGTTCAGCTGGGCTGGCCCTGAGCACAGCCCTTCTGATGGGGGTAGAACTGGCACGGGGAAGCCGCAGGGGAGGCCCAGGCTCCCAAGTCACAGCAATGCCCACTCACCCAGCACCTTGCAGGCCGGCTGGTGCTGGGGGAGCTGAGTGACAGAAATCCATGCCACGGCTCCCCACTGTCGCTCTGCACAGACCACACTCTCAGCCACTGTCTCCCAGCGTGGCATGCAGGGAAGGGAGAGTGAGTGACGTGTCCAAGCTGGAGGCCACGAGGACCTCAGAGCCTCAGACAGAGGACCAAAGGGCGTCATGTGCAGAGGACTTTGTGGGGAGCGGTGTTGAGCAGGTCCCATCTTGGACGAAGGTGAAGGATGGGATGGTGGGAGTGGAGTGGCCGCCTGGCTGTGCAGATTGGTTTTCTCTGGGTGAGAGGACGGGGAAGAGCTCAAGTGCTGAGCGGGGAAAGTGTCTCCGGCCGCCTCGTCTGCCCCATTAGTCACGGATTCTTTTCATCGTCGTCATCTCTCCAAACACAAATATTGTTAAACTCTTGGCTGAACTCCCTGTGCACGTCGGCACTGGAAAATGTGAGGCCGCTGTGCGTGGGCCGCTCAGGCCTCCTGGGCTCACAGGACACATGGAGCTCGGTCACCTCGTGCTGCGACGGGTCTCGCTGACACGTTTCTTCCTCTGGGTCAGTTTGCAGGGTCCAGTGCGGACGGCACCCGGCGGGGCATGGGCGTGGACATCTCTCTGCTGAGCTGCCAGTACTTCCTGGCCCAGATTCTGGTCTCCCTGGTCCTGGGGCCCCTGACCTCGGCCGTGGGCAGCGCCAACGGGGTGATGTACTTCTCCAGCCTCGTGTCCTTCCTGGGCTGCCTGTACTCCTCCCTGTTTGTCATTTATGAAATTCCTCCCAGCGACGCTGCAGACGAGGAGCACCGGCCTCTCCTGCTGAATGTCTGACTTCGCAGAGCCTCGACTCTGGACACGCGCCTGCACCTGGGGGTCTGCAGCAGGCCGACCAGTGAGGACCAAAGGACCTTGGTGGACAGGGGGACAGGCTGCCTACTGGAATGTAAATATGTGATAAAATAATAAACGACAGCGGCAAAGCCTGCGGTTTCAGGCATTGCTCTCTGGTGGCTGAGAGGTCCACAGGGGATTGAGTTACCCTCCTGAGGACTTGGGCAGGGGGAGGTTTGTAAGAATCTTTTTTTTTGAAAATGAAGGTGTAATTCAAAGCTTCTCAACCAGGGGCAATTTTGCCACCCCACCCCCACCCCCAGGAAGACGTCTGGCAATGTCTGGAGATAGCTTTGGTTGTCACAACTCAGGGATGCTGTAAACCTCCCATGGCACACAGGACCGCACCAACGGCAAGGAGCTAGCAAGACCCACATGTCAATCATGCTGAGGTACAGAGAGCCTGGTCTAACTGGACCATACATTCTGTACATTGCATCCCAGGGTAGAGTCAGAGCACACAGGTCTTTTGGATCAGAATGCCTCATATTCATTCACTTGTCCATTCATCCATTTATTCTCTCATCCATTCATTCATCTACCCATCCACATATCCACCCATCCACATAACCATCCATCCACTCATCCAAATATCCTCCCATCCAAATATCCACTCATCCATATATCCATCCATCCACATAGCCACCCATTCATCCATCCACATAACCATCCATCCACTTATCCAAATATCCACCCATCCAAATATCCACTCATCCATATATCCATCCATCCACATATCCACCCATCCACCCATCCACATAACCATCCATCCACTCATCCAAATATCCTCCCATCCAAATATCTACTTCTCCATATGTCCATCCATCCACATATCCACCCATCCACCCATTCACATAATCATCCATCCACTCATCCAAATATCTACCCATCTGAATATCCACTCATCCATATATCCATCCATCCACATATCCACCCATCCACCCATCCAAATATCCACTCATCCATATATCCATCCATCTACCCATCTACCCATCCAAATATCCACTTCTCTATATATCCATCCATCCACATATCCACCATCTACCCATCCAAATATCCACTCATCCATATATCCATCCATCCACACATCTACTCATCTACCCATCCACATGACCATCCATCCACTCATCCAACTATTATCCACCTATCCGAATATCCACTCACCCATATATCCATCCATCCACATGTTCACCCATCCACCCATCCAAATATCCACTTCTCCATGTATCCATCCATCCATCCATCCATCCACCCAGCCATCCATCCATCCATCCTCTTATCCACTCATCCACCCTCCAGATATCCAGCGAGTGCCTGGGTGTGACAGACAGTGGTTGGCCCAGGAATCCAGCTGTGAGTGTCCACTCTGCCCTGCTGGAACTGATGTGAGAGGAAGGGAGACACATGGCTCGCTGAGGCTCCGTGTAGCGCAAGTGCAAGTGCAGGGAAGGAGGACGGGGCAGCAGTGGCGTGCTGGGTGGCCTCACTAGTGAGGTGCCATTTGAGCAGTGCCCTGATGAAGCCAAGGAGTGATCTCCGAGGTGAGCACTTGTTTCACAGGTTCGAGGGAGCACAGACACCAAGATGCTTGGATTGTAAAATTCCAAAAGTTGGAATCTCAAGGAGGTTGGAGCCGACGTGACTGGTCAGCACCCATCCTGCCCTTTGACTCCACAGGCAGGGACTAGGGGCTGGAGGGCGAGGTTCGGGTCATTCTTCCCCCTCCATCCGCCAAGGGTTCATTCCACAGATGGACCTCATGTGCCTGCTGCGCGCAGGTGTTGCTGAGCCTGGGTCTGCCCGGGCCATGCCCACTGCCTCCCAGTGTCCCTTTATGGACCTGGCAAAGCTCTCGTGAGTGTGGCAGTCCCTCGCCATCTGGCCTCTGACCATCTTCCATCACCTGACCCCGCGAGCTCACTGAAGCCCCTTCCCCGAGGCCTGGGAGGGCTCCTCCCTGCATGGTAATTAATGGCCACGAGGAGTCACAGCCAGGTCCCTGTTGTCGCCAAGCTGGGTCTGGCCTGGGATTGTGCAGCCCCCAGTTCCCTCACTGCATGGTCCCTGTGTTCTGGGGACATAGAAGACATCCCTGACCACAAATCCAAAACAAACGACAGGGGACCTGGGGCCTGTTGCCAGCCTGGGGGAGTCTGGGGTTTCTGATAGTGTCTTAGCATCTTGCTGTGACCAGTTAGGGCCAGGCAGAAAGGCTATCTCCCCACCTGGGCCACAGCCTCCCTCCCAACCACGGCCTCCCCACCTTGGTGATGACCTTCCCACGCGAGCCCCAGCCTCCCCCATGGGCCGTAGCCTTCTTCAGTGCCACTGCCTGCTGCCTCCTGGAGCCCCACCGCTCCTCTCTGCACCCCTGCCGGACTCCTGGCCTCCTGTCTACCCTCACATCCATCTTCCACCCTGAAGCTGGGGGGCTATAAACACAGGCCTGAGCCCATCCCCTCTTCCAGTCTTCCATGACACCCACCCTGGCTCCCCAGAGCCTAAGGAATCAGGTGGAAATTCCTCCCGCCAAACAGAGCCCAGCCCATCTTCCTGAGCCGGCCACTCGCCATGTTGCCAGCCCCCTGTACTACAGGCACAGAACCCTTGCGGGCCGCAATTGGCGTCTGTGTTTAGGATCTTCCTGCAGGCCAAGTCCGCCTCTTCTCTGCCGATCAATATCTGATTCATCCATGTAGACCTGCCTGAAATGCCACCTCCTCCGCTCAGTCCATCCTGGTTGGAGCCAGCGATTCTTTCCCTGTGCTTTCATGTGATGCTGCTTTACCCTTCATGGTCATGAGCTCAGCAAGGTGGGTCTCATGGTCCCTGATACACGCATAGCTGAAGCACAGAGAGGTTTAGTGGCTTTTCAAAGTCACACAGCTCCATTGGGCCTCCATGGACCTGGGCCCTGTTAGTCCCCTGCTTTTCCTGGAACTGCAGACTTATCCTCCCCACATTTATGTTGCTTGGAAGAGCTTCAGACTTTCTAGAAATTGTGGTGTTGGGTGGCTGTCCTCTGGTCTGGGCTGTCTTTGCCAAGAACTGGTCAAAATGAAGAATAAGGGGCTTCTCTCTTACTCTTGGCTTGTCAAATCCTAGGCCCTCTTCCTAGAACTTTCTAATAAAACAGACTGCTTCTACATGTGGGGCTCGTCCCTGTCAGCCTCTCTTTTCTGAGAACCTACCCTGCCTCCTGAACTGCGGGGGTACTGCCTTCAGCCTCGGTCCAAAAAGCTGCCCTTGACCTTCAGGTCTGTTCCTAGCAGATGGCAGTGGGGGCAGTCACTGGCTCCAAACCACAAGGCCTGGGACTCACTGAGAGCCACATTCGTTTGACTTCCACATCTCAGGAAGGATTTCTCTCTACTTAAAAATCAAGCTGTGGGGGCCGGGCGCGGTGGCTCACGCCTGGAATCCCAGCACTTTAGAAGGCCGAGGCGGGCGGATCATGAGGTCAGGAGATCGAGACCATCCTGGGTAACACGGTGACATCCCATCTCTACTACAAATACAAAAAATCAGCTGGGCGTGGTGGTGGGCGCCTGTAGTCCCAGCTACTTGGGAGGCTGAGGCGGGAGAATCACTCAAACCCGGCAGCGGAGGTTGCAGTGAGCTGAGATCGCGCCACTGCACTCCAGCCTGGGCAACAGAGTGAGACTCTGTCTAAAAAATATATATATAAATAAATAAATAAATTCAAGCTGTGATGATGAGGGTAGTCCCCACTGCTTGCTGTTTGTGAAGTCCTCACTATGCTCGCGGTCGCGTGTGAATGAATCTTAATCTATTCTCCGACCTTGCTGGGAAGGAGGCATCATTCCTGCATTTGACAGACCTGGATTCTGAGACAAGCACACCCAGTACCTGGCCCAGGTCACAACCGGGTGGAGTTTGAGCCCGGAGAGTCTGAGTCCAGCCTCATGCCGCTGAGCGCCTCAGGAGCACTGTGAGCCGGCCGAGCCCCTGAGGGCTGGCAGCTTCCTTCCCCGTGTCCTGGATACTGTGCTGCTGCAGGCAGGCCTTGGGCTCGCTCCCCAGAGAGCTCAGCTTGGAAGGAGCTTCTCATCCCATTCAGAGGTGAGGGGACAGCGGGAGAAGGCCTCTCGCTTTATCGGCCAGCGCTCCGTAAGACTCATGCTTCTCAGGCCACTCAGAACCAAAACTGCGCCACCAAGACCTGAAGCCATTCCTGACTTTCTTGTCGGCAAACTTGGAAAGTGGCCCCCATTCCTTGATGCCACTCAGAACTGCCATCGAGTGCTGCCCACAGCACTTAGCATGGAAACTGAACATCATCAAAGGAATTGCCCTAGAAGTCATCGCCTCCCTGGGTTTTGTGTTTCTACCTCCCTAGGCTGTTGGGCTAACCCTGGACCATTCCCTTGGGAACCAGGACAGGGTAAGGTGGCATTCCCACACTCACCAGGCTGGGCTACAGGTTTCTGGGGGAACAGAGGTGGTTTCCCTGGAATATGCAAGAACTGACAATTGCCTAGGCCCCTGGCAGTTGGGCGGTCCCGGCCCTCCCTGCACTCGCTTGGAGTGTGTCTGCAGAATCCACTCGGGGGCGTGGCACGTGACGTGTCATCCTCAGCAGGGAGCGGGCGGAGGGCATCCGAAGAGGGAAGGAGCAGGTGTCTGGAACTGGTACTTTCATGGCACACAAGGACCCGCAGCAACTGCTCAGGGGGCTTTTCAGGGAGTGGAGGCATGGTTATGGGAGTCATGATTCTTGGAAGTCATCCACTGCTGATGCCATCCTGGGATTCTCTTCTACACAAGAAACATTGAGTTCCTACTGGGTACCTCCCAAGCCCTGGGGGATGCAGCGGAGAACAGAAGAAACCTCCTGTTCTCTAGACAAGGCCTTTGCCCTCATTCTCAACAGCCGTGCCGCCCTGCCTACCTGCCCACAGCCATCAGCCTCACCTGCCCACACTCAGCCCCCTCTTCCCAGCCTGCTCTGCTGGGGCCTGTCCAGTCGCCCCTTGATCTCTGACCCACCCATCTGGCCGCCTGCCTCCAGGAAACGTCGGATCTCTTACACAATGCTCACTGTCAAACCCTCCAGCCTTCCCCACCATCGCCAGGGGGCCTTGGCTCGCCCCTACCGCGAGGGCTGCAGGTCTTGTGGTGGCCGCAGGCCCAGGGAAAGCATCTGGACCTTGTAACGACTGCCACCTGGTGGCCAGAACGGGAACGGACTCTTTTGACGGCTGCCCAGCAGCAGGGTCCAAGGGGATGGACGGGGCTGGGTGGTCAGGTGCCCAGAAAACAGTGGGATAGGCAAGAAATGGCCTCAGGAATCCTCTCTGGGACAACTAAAAGGTGCCCTAAAGGCCTGTTTTTAATCAAATTTACTCCAATGGATACTTAAACCCTAGGGGTTCACCGAAGCCGATCCCCCAAGCCCAATTCCCCATTTCTAAGATGGTGTCAACCAGGGCTGGGGTCAGAGAGGCTGCAGGGCCAACATGGCAGGCACAGTCAGGAGAATGTGAAGGGAGGGTCTCTAGGTGCCCAGCAGAGGCATCCCTGGGATGCCTTCCTAAGTCAACCCAAAAGGTCCTTCTATCTGGTCCTTCACACCTACTTCCCAACAGCACATCTGGACTGGCAGCAAGGAACCTTGCCCTGCAGGGCCTGCCCGCCCGTCCGTCCGTCCAGCAGGACCCATCCATCCATCCAATATCTACAGAGCAAGGGCCTTCCACACAGAACTTGGTTCATTAAGAAGGGAGCCTGTGCACACACAGAGCTGGGTTGCGGGAGATAGAGCGGGACTTCTGCAGTCTGGGTCCCTAAGGTGCCAAAAGGAAACAATGACCACTCTTGGCAAAGGCAGCCACTGGAGAAGCCACCTTGGAGGAGCAGAGAACCAGGGCCCAGAACTTGAGTTGCCAAGGATCCCAGGGCAGCTAGGAACGCAGCAGGGATTCGGGGAAAGGACCTGAGATACCGAGACTGCCACAGGCCGACAATGCCGCCTCCAAGAGGACCCGGTGAGGGATCCGTGGCTGGAGCTCATCAGGGACTGAGCAGGAGGCTGTTCCTGAACTCCTGGGGATCCACGATGGACGCCAGCTCCGGCCAGGCCCCGCCCTCCAATGGGAGGTCCAGGAACCTCCCGAACCAGAAAGGACTGGCTTCATCCTGCAGCCACGTCAGTCCAGCTGGATGAGCAAGTGCACGGCTGCCTCCCCCGGCTGGCTCATCTGGCAGACCTTCCCTAGGAGAAGGCAGGGAGGCCGAGGACCCCGCTGTTCCTGGGTCTCCACTGGGCAGCAGGAAGGACCCCAGGGGTCCAGTGCAGGACAGACTTTTCCACTGGTCTTGGGGCCTGGCAGCTTCATCCCCCGTGTCTGGGTAGCTGGTTCTGATTTCAAAGCTCTGAGTTCAGATATGTACCCTGGCCTTCTGGGCTGCTCAGGTGAGGCTGACGGTGGTCACTGGTCTGTGCTGGCCCCCAGCCACACTGCCCTGGGTCTCACCGCGTTGTCAGGCTGGGACTAGTGAGGGCTCTTAGCTCAGATGAGGGGTCCTCATGTCTCCTCAGTTTCCACACAGAAGGGCTCTGGCCCTGACCACCTCCGCCACCATTCACCAGCTGATCACATCCACAATTGTACAGCTCACCAGTGCTGATTTTTGAGGGCCTGGAAGCTTGCAATCCCGTGTGTGTGTGGGAGGCCACTGCTCATCTCTCCATGGTGCATCCTTGCCCTTCAGATATGTGATTTTGTCTTACCCAAGTGAGGCCTAAGTGAGGTCTCCCCTCCTTAGACTTACCGTGGACACTGATCAACCACGCAGCCATACACCCTGCGGCACATCTACACTGTGCTGAGGCCCTGGGACTTACACCATGCCCTGCTAAGTGCCATCTCCCTAGCCCACCTGCAGTGGAACCAGCGGGGCTGCTGAGCCACCATGTCCAAGCTGAGGATGCATTTCCAGGAACAAAGGGGCAGAGGGCACGCCTTGGGGCAGCAAGAGGCGAGGGCCTAGCGTGGGGGTGCTGCTGGAGGACAGCACCATATCCCTCCACCCTGTCCACCCAGCAGATGTCTGGTTAGCATTCCCAGCCCTCTTTCTCACATGCGTGCATGGCAGAGTGGTGACAATGGCCACAGCTGTTCATGCCTGAGAAGCTGCCTAGCTCTGATGAGGCTTGTAGCATCAACCTACTATCTGCTCAAGACGCTTGGGTCCAATCATTTGACCACCCTGAAATCTATACTTCACAGACCTGTACCTGCTCAACGCAGCAGCTTCCTAAGGGGCAGTCCCAGAGATCCACAAAGACAGCACCTGGATTCCAGCCTCTCCCAGCCACCCCAGTGCCATTCTCTCACTCAAGACCTGGACTGAGAGCCACCTGAGGCTCCCGTGGCTGGCCTGTAGGCCCGTCGCTGTGCCCCGGTCAGCTATGATGCTGAGCAGGACCCCTGCTGTTCGCCTCGAGGACCGTCACTGCGTGTGCCACTCGGGTCCTTGCATGGCAATGCTTTCTCAGATCCTGAGTGAGGCAGTGCCTGGTGTCTGCTGCTCCCCTAGTCTTTACCACGTGGCGGATCCTGCCTGGTTTGAGGGCAGTTTACCAACAGCTTTCTGGGCTGTTCTCTTCCCATGTCCCAAAACATCTGGAAACTCATGGCCCTATCCCAGATGACAAGGGGTGGACACACTTCCGGGGACAATCCTGAGGCTTCAGGAAAATGCCCTCGACAGGTTCTTAAGCCACAGCGCAGATTCCAACAACGCCTGCCCGTGTGGCCATGTCCACATGCTGCAGGCCTCCTGCTGCCCCTTTGGAGGGTCAGAGCCCCTTAGGACTGGGATACATCTGCCACCTGAGCGCGACTCTAGAGCTGGGCGGGAGGGTGGGGTGCGGGGGCACTGGCAGGCCTTGGGGAGAGACAGATGAGGGCGGCTCCGACGTCTCCTGAGCAGGGAGGCTGCCACACGCCCATACACGCTGGCAACGTCCACAGATTAGAGGTGTGGGGTCAATGGCGAGGGGTAGGGGAAGATGCTTTTAGTCCCAATGCCAATGCCTGCTTAGGGCCCATCCCGCTGCTTGGGGAGCCTCCACAGAAAGATGGCACCCTCACCAGGGAAAGCCTCTTCCCAGACAGAGGACGTTTCTGGAAGCCGCTCAAACAGGGTCCCGAGTAGCAGGGAACAGCCGACTCTCCCTCTGCTCCTTCCCCACCTGGGGCAACAGCCAGGATCCCTGCCCACTCTCCAGGAATGAGACAGCGCATGGGAGACACCCAGGGGTTGTAGTGTAGCTTGGTTTTATTTATGTCCACAAATATTTCAAAAAAATTACAAAATACTCAAATGGAGAGAACACAGAAGTCACGATTTCTGGGTGTCTACTGTTCACACTGTGTTATCTCACGGCGAACTACTCATATATACATTTAGCTTCAAGATATATAGAAACGTAGCAAATCCGAGTGTGCACTCTGCCTCTGCCGCAGTGGAGTGAAGCTCAACCTCGTGGACACTGAACAAGATACGGACACACACAGAGGAGCCAAATCAAACCCCGAACAAAGGGAGGAAAATCTGAAGGAAACCAAGTGGTTGGGCTTCAAAGACACTGTGAAGGTCAGGGCCTCCTAAACAAACTGTAGCTGACCAGGTGAGGGTTTCAGGTCGAGGGTTTTTAGATGGAAGAATCTCAGTGCTTCGCCTTGGGATACGGGGAGAAAAGCAAACCTAACGAGAACACCTTCAGACAGTTTTCAAGCACAGACCTCAGAGGACTCGACTCTTCATTCTTTGGAAAAACGGATGACAGAGGAGGAGATAAAGAAGGTTTCACTGAACGGTAGATGTTGTGTTCTACCAAAAAGACAGACAGAAAACCCAAAAGCCGAGAAGGTGGGGGCCTGGATGCAGGAGTCTGGCAGTCCAGCAGGAAGTGGCCTCACTCAGAGCCATGGGAACAAGCCCGCCGCGAGAGCCTGTCCCCACCCCAGGAGGAGACGAGCCTCCAAGCCAATGTGGTCTGAAGTCCCAGGACAGAAGGTGTGAGCTTTCCTCCCCGCGAAGAAACTAAAGTTAAGGCAGAAATGGAATGAGAGAAAAATGGAAGGAAAAAAAAAAACCTAGAAACATTTTCAACAGACAAAACAATCCTATCCCAACTGAAACCAAACATGGTTTTTAAAAGAAACTGGAAATGCCCCTACTTGACTCCAGAACCTGAATCTGAGCTAGTATCTGCTCGTTTCTGGATCAAACTATCAGCCTCTCTTCCTGCTCCCTCTGCAGCCTGGGTCCTAGGTGGCCTTTGTGTCCTCTGACCCAGTGTGGTCTCTTTTTGTCCTACAATTCTTGGGATGGGACCAGCACAAATGGCAGAAGAGCTGTCAAGTGTCTGAGAGAAAAAGATCGGAAGAGGACATGTCCTGGCAGGAAGCAGGGCTGACAGAGGGGAGACAACCCCGAAGAGCCTGCACTCAGCCTGGGAGAAAGTGCATTACGGCTGCACCCTGGAAAGGAGGGCGGGCTCTCTCCAGGACTGTTCTGCTCAGAAGGGCCTGGCCTCCTAAGAAGCGGCCCCCACAAAGCCGGCTTTCTGACTACACATTTGTGGGTGGGACTCCAGTTCCCACTTCCAGGATGAAGAGTGGGACTCAAATGGTTTACCAGTGCGGGGTGAGGTCACAAACAGACCTGCTCCTAGGGTAAAATACAGACTGCCCCCAATACCTGTCTTAACTCCAGGATCTCCCTGGCTCAAAAGTGGCCTCAGTCTGCGGCAAGAATGACGAGGCCGTCCTCATCACAACATCCAAATGACAATGAGCATGAGAGGGCAGCCTTCTAGTAGATCCCTTTGGCAGGCATACGCCCTGGGTTGCTCGTGTGCTGAGTTATTTGTATGGAATCATTTTCTTGAATTTCTTAGATGATGAAATTTTTGGAATATTAAAAAAGACATTCATCCACAACAATCAAGTGTGTGTACATAGAAATCTAGAAGGAAATCTACAACGGACACAGGCCCATGCGCTTTCCATCTCGTGGAAACAGAACAGTGACACCGGAGAACAGAAAGTGAACATTCACCTCCCGCACTCCCTGTGCAAAATGGAAGAGGTCTGATGGAGCAGAAGTCTGCGCTGCTGGCAGAGCACAGGCTAGGAGCAGACACAAGTGAAACGCAAGGCAGCAAAACAGAGAGTCTGTAACATCGTCCCTGCAAACCCTGGATGCTCGCTGCTGTGACCAGGCCTCGGCCCAAGCCTCTCTGTCCATGTGGAACGCCCCTTTGCTCCCTTTAATTAAAGGGATAATTATATATAACTTTTTATTAAAAAATCAACTCTGTATTCTGTCAATAGTTGGTAGGAATTCACAATTAGTGACATGGCTGGAAAAAATAGATCACAATAGTAGTTTATGGAAGAAAAAAAAGGCTGTTCTAAAATTATTTATTTACAGACGTAAAAAGCCATGCTGCAGAACTTTCTCAAATTATGAAGATTTCCTACAATGTATTAAAATAAAAGATTTTTTTAAAAATTATAGCTCTTGGATTCCAAATTCCTATGCCACCGATCTGCAAGCCTCGCGGGCTCTGGAGCACTCGTGGCGGAGTGTGTCAGTGTGTCTGCACGCACAGTGAAGGGTGTGAACTGGATTCTAGCACCTACTGAGAAATCAAGGAAAAGAAAACTAAAGCCAAACCCCAAGATTGCAGGGAAGCTTTCTGGATGTTCAGTCCAGTCCAGGACTCACTAAGTTTCTGGGGGACTGTCATGCAGGGAGATCCAAACCAGTCTCGGGAAATCCTCTCGACAAACGAACACTATTATGTGGATATATTTTTAGTTGTGGGTTTTTAAATATATAAAGAAATCTTTAGAAGATATTCTTTTTGCTTTTGCAGCTCCTATTGTATGTAAAAAGTCCTGTTTCTTCCCCCAAGAACTGGGGTTTCCACAGCCAGCGTTAACAAATAAATAACTTATAACTGCTTGTCACCTTCTTTCTTCAGTCGACTGCAAAGACAAAACAGGAAAGCATATTTAGTCTCAGGCCTAGGCAGGCAGTCAGGCAGGCTGGGGGCAACCCCAAAGGCAATAGCCAGGCAATCCAACCCCAAGCCTGCAGCCTCCTGTGTAGCTGACCTACCCTCCCAACACCTCCCTTCCTCTCCTTCTCCCATCACCGTGGTTCCGCCATGTCCCCTCTAGGGCCCAGCAGGCCGAGGGGGAGGAGCCTGGCCCTGGGCACTGCGGGAGAAGCACCGTGGGCACATGGGGGGTTTGGTGGGAGCCTGGGCTCAGATCCCCCTCCACTCCCTCCCAGCACCCCGCCTCACCTGTAATAATCTTCCTGACTTGGTAGGTGGCCACCATGCATGTGGGGATGTCCATGCAGCCACTGCTGCTCCATGGCCAGTCTCTGCAGCTCAGCCGACTGGGCGTGCATGGCCTGCAGCTGGTGGGCTGCTGACATGGGGGGTGGGATGGCCCCAGGCAGGTCTCGGGGATAGGGGGTGCCTGCCAAACACAAAACAACCTGCGCTACAGAAATAGCCAGAGGACTGGCCAAGACCGGGGCAGCACAGGAACAGCAAACGGCAAGGAGCACAGGAGAAGTGCCAGCATGGACACAGGAGCCAGCCCCTCCCAGACTCCGCAGACAGCCGGAAGGCAGAGCCTCTGGGGAGGCAGGAGGTACCCTTGGGAGCCTCTGCCTGGACCCTTCTGGCCCCTCCTCCACATGCTCCAGGCCTCAGCCCAAGTGCTTCTCCTTCAGAGACCTGCTATGAGCCCCCTCTGCTATTTTCACTGGTCCTGCAGTCCTGGCTCTTAGCAAGGCTGATGCATTTATGACCCCCTACCCCAGGCAGCCCCCAGAGTGCAGGAGGCTTATTTCCCCCATGGGCCCGCTGCATGCAGGGGGAAAGAACCTGCCTGCTCAACGCATGAATGAATGAATGAATGAATGAATGAATGAATGAATGAAGACAGCAGACCAGACCCCAACCCAACTCACACGGCCTCCCCACCCCTCCTAGAGGGGAAGTCTTACCGAAAACTGGATGGCGAAGCATCTCGTGCTCATGAGGGGGCTGTCCAAGCAGAGGGTTGGGGAGAGTGCCAGGCGGGTAGGGGAAGCGAGCCAGGTGGGGGCCAGCAGTCAGGGGGTCGACCAGCGGGTGAACGGGGCCTGCTGAACCTAAAGAAAGGACAAAAAGACCAGATGGAGGCGGCGCGCGGCTCTGCGATGTTTGTCGCCCTTGGCTGGAATGGCCGTGACTCCCTCCTAGCCCAAGCTGGCTCCGGGTCCCCAGGGCCGGAGGCACCACCTGGTTGCAGGTGGCCCTGCCCTAAAGTGGCTGCTTCCATCTTCAACAACAGCTCCAGAGGCGGAGAGAAGTGATGAGCCCACCGCTGATGCAGGTACTTCCTCATCCCCTTGTGGAGCGCCCCCAGCAGGCAAGCCTAGTCCAGTTTGGTCAAGGATCCGGGATCAGCAGGGTCCCTCTCGTCAGCCACCTGGGCCTGCCCTCTGCCTGTCAGGTCACAGGAGCATACAGCCTTGCCCCAGCAGGTGTTGGGCTGGCACCCCCTGCCAAGGGCTGTCTCCCTGCCTTTCACTCGCAGAACCCAAAGGAGGCCAGCAGAGCGAGTGGTGCAGAATGGGGACCCGGCGGCCTGGCACTGCCCTCTCTTCTCTGCTGGCACCAAATCTTGCGTCTCTCCCTTCAGAACATTGCCTTGATCTGACCTCACCACACCACCTCCTGCCCTCACCTCCTATCCCCCAGCTCCAGCCAACACAGGCGCTGGCAGGGATTTCAGGGTTGCCACCTCCAGCCGTGCTGCCCGGGGGTCCCTGGAAGGTTGGGAGCCCCCCTCGGCCTCTGTGGCTGCTCTCGCCCCTGTTTCCCACAGCTTGCCCTTTCACCTCCTCAGCGGGCCTCTCCTGACAGCCTTCTCAAAACTGCCACACTGCCCCTGCCCCCAGCTCTCCTGATTCCCTCTTCTGGATTTATTTTCTTCCAGAACGTGCACTTTCCACCTCTCACAACCTGGCACACATCTTTCAACTATCTCCCCAAACTGGAAGGTAAATGTGGACAGGGGTTCTGCCAGCACCTACAACTGCCTGGCACATCCCAGGGGTTCAGTAAACACTTGCTGAATGAATGATGCATGAATGAGCAAATGACTACCTATCCTCAACACTGGTTAGACCAAGGCTTGTAAGGTCTACACCAGGTGCCAACAGAGCTTCAGATATGAGGATGGCAATGGTGAGTGCTCTCCCATGCCAGGACTGGGTACAGGGGCAGGGGAGGCGCCTGGTGCCTCCAAGCAAGGTGGCTCCCCGCCCTCCCTCTGGGCCCTGGCCTCTCAGTCATCCTGCCCCACACTGGAGGGTGGCTGGTGAGGAGGCCCCGCACACAGGCTGTACCACGGGACCTGTACTCCAAGTCCCATGGAGCGGTGAACCTGCCTCCTTCTAGCACAGTAGCCACCCTCCTGCGCCATCTCACCTCTGCCTCAGAGCAGCCTCCCCACAGCTGGTAAATGAGCAGCCTTCAGGAGCTCCTACTCCCAGGGTGGATAGGACTGGGCAGCCCTGGCCAGGTGGGTCAGCTCGGAGAACTCAGCCAAAGCCAGCAGGAGGCCTGCCCAGCCTCGCTCCTCAAGAGAAGAGGACCATGCTTTTAATTCTCACCAAGTGACCCCTGAGTAGTGCAGTGCCTCATCTGTACGTTCCTTGGCTCCAAAGGCCACATAACACTTGCTGTGCTGCCCTTACCCTGCCCCGTGGGCCTAGGCCACTTCCCTCCATCCCAGGCACAGGGCTGATAACACAGGCTTCACCCCTGTGCTGCAGCTGTCTGAGGCCCTGCAGTTCTGGAGAGCTGCGGGGCCAAGGAGAGACTGTGATACAGCAAAACCATGATGGTAGTGGATGCTGAGCTCTTCTAAGATCTGCCAAGAATGAGGAATCTGTTCAGAAAAGAACACTTTCTGCTCCTGGATGGTGACTGTCACTCATCAGGCTCTGCAACCCTCCCCGTGCCTCTGTCCCACCTGCCACGCCGGGGCACGCACCTTGGTGGAGGGGGTCCTGCTGGTGGAGGTGGAGGTGGGAGTGAATGTGTGAGTGCTGGTGATGGTGTGGAGTCACGTTGAACATCTGCAGTCGGGCCAGGGGGTCACTGGTCAGTGACGCCATGCGCTCTGCGTGGATGCGCTCGGCTGCCAGTCTGTCAGGGTAGCTCATCTCGGGCCGCAGCTGGGGGCCCGCCAGGGCCAGTCTCTCCCTCTCCAAGGGGTTCAGGCCCGGGTGGAAAGAAGCAAAAGGGTGGGGCCCGGCCGTCGGGGGGATGGCGAGGGCGCTGTGCCGGGCAAAGTGCTCCATGGGGTTGGCGGCTGGGTGCAGGGGGTCCAGCTCTGGGGGCTTCACCTCGAAGCCCGGCTTCATCCTCTCCCGCAGCTCTCGCTCCCGGATCTCCCGCTCTCGGATCTCCCGCTCCCGGAGCTCCCGCTCGCGGATGGTGGGGTCGACGTTGTAGAGGCCAGGCATGTGGTAGGCCAGCAGGGGGTCCGTGGGGTTAAGGGGCATGTAGAAGGGGTGGTTGCGGTTGGTGGGCGACATGACGTGGGGCCGGGCGTACTCGCTCAGAGTCCGAAGGGCAGGTGTGTCAGGCCCGATGTAGGGGGGCACGGCAGCAATGGTGGTTGGTGGTGGCTCGAAGGATGGCCGCATGTGGCCAGGACCACTGAGCTGGGGGTCACTGAGACGACCTTCATGCGCTGAGCTAGATGCCTTCTGCGGAAGGAAAAGAAAACGTGAGGGGCCCCCAGAGCGCCTGGGGTCTCCGCTTGGCCCACAATGCGGAGGTGGACCTGGTCCTGCTCCTGGCCTGCTCTGCTTTGACAGGCCACCCTGGTCCCTCCACGGAGACCCGGCCCTGGCCTTGGCCTGACACCAGGATGCAGTCCAGGCCCTGCAGGGTCGGGCTCATCTGTGCCCGCAGCTCCCCTCAGGCCCAGATGGGAGTGTGTCCCTGTGAGACAAAGCTCATGCGTGAGGTGTCTACGTGTGAGGGTGTGTCTGGCAGTGACAGCCAGGGGGCACGGGTGAGTGGGCCCAGCAGGCCAGGAACCTCACCGGGAGCCCCTCATGCCACCTCCTGGGTTGGCTGCCCTCTCCTCCCCACGACAGCAGAGAGCTGGCCACCACCACAGCGCCCAGCCCATGAGGCGGCCACAAGGCAGGACAGCTGGAGAGGCCGCTCGAGGCCTGGTTACTGCCTGAGTGCTCGGGTCTTCTCTCAAGGCACCCCTTGTGCTTCTCCCTGGCTCCTTCAAATTACTTAGAAATTAGGAACCCAAAGGCTACAGGGGAAGGACAGGCCCTTTCCTCGAAGGCCCTCAGGCAGGAGGATGCCCAGTTACTGCTGGGAGTCAGCCTAGACCTGCCATGCGCAGTTACCCCGGCAGCTTGGGACGTGCAGCCCCCGTCAGGCGTGGAGAGAGAGTGTAAATAGCACCCAACCCTCTAGCTGCCAGGAGGCGGAGTCAGGCAGCCAAGGGCAGTGCTGGGTGGCCCAGCGTGGCTCCCAGGCGCAGGACGGACCAGCGCCCCCCTCACACCTCGCCAACCCTGGACTCACAGCTGCCCGCTCTGCCTCGCGCTCCCGCTCTCGCTCCCGCTCCCGCTCCTTCTCCTTTTCCTTCTCCCGCTCTCGCTCCTCTCGGGCTTTCTGCTCAGCCTCGCGCTTGGCCTTCTCAATGGCCTCCTCCCTCTTCTTGGCCAGCTTGGACCCGGCCAGAGGCATGAAGTACAGGTCTGTCCGTGCACACGAGTTGTAGCCCCGGTCCAGGTGTTTGTAGAACCTAAGAAAAGCCACAGATCTTGCTGGGAGCTCCTGCCAAAACCCACCCTGTCCCTCCCTCCCACAAGAACTTGCCCCCACCAGCCCACCTGTGCCTGACCTGTCCCGGAGCTCTAGGAAGCTTACCTAGCTGACTGGCTGGCGTGGCTGGGGGTGTCCACCACAGTGGGCTCAGGGGACGGGCTCCTTGGTGGGGGAGGGGGGCTCTCAGGCTCCTCAGCGTCGTCCAGAGCCTCCTCCTTGATCTGGACCGTGGGGAGTGGGCAGGATGACCCCCCTGCTATGCTGCCTCCTGAAGCCACCGCAGCAGAACAGGGTGGCTGGGCCGAGGTGCCAGGTCCCGCCGGTGGGGTCGAGGTGGAGGGGCAGGTCGGAGGGGTGATGGGAGGAGGGCCTCCAGGGACAAAGGGGTGCTGAGCAAATGGGGGTTGGGGGGCCACCTGGTGGAGGCCTGTAGGGGGGTGGGAGGCAGGAGGCGGGGGCAGGTTCTGGCTCTGGGTCAGCCCGGGGGGCTGGGCAGGTGAGGAGGGCAACGGCTGGCTCTGAGGCATGAGCTGCAGGGGTGGGGGGTGAGCCGACGGGGGATGGTGTGTTGACAGGGAGCTCAGGGGCTTCAGGGCTGGAGGGGGCGGCAGGTTGGCATTCATGGAGAAGGGCGAGGGCCCTGAGAGGTGGGGAGGGTGCTTGTGGGCCTGTGGCGCCGGCAGCTGGGGGATGGGAGTGGTGGGCGGGGGCTTGATGTGGGGCATGGCCAAGGGTGCTGGCGGCAGGGGTTGCTCCCGTGGAGGCTGTTGGGACTGCAGTGCCGACTGAGAGGCTGGCAGCTGCAGGGAGGTGTGAGGGTGCGCTGCTGCTGGGGAGGCTCCCAGAGGGGCCTGGCCTTGGGAGGCCTGGGGAGGGAGGCCAAAGGGCTGTGGGGGGCCTGGGTGCTGCAGCAGGGGCCCCGTCTGCAGACTGTGAGGGCCAGGTGGGCCCTGACCGTGCAAGGTGGGCTGGACATGAGAGGGTGCAGAGGGCTGGCCTGCCGACCCAGTCAGAGGCTGCAGAGTGGGGTGCGGTGAGGGATGTGGCGGGGGATGCGGCGAGGGCGGCCGCTGGGGGTGCAGGGCCGGTGCCTGTTGGATGTGGGTGTGCGGAACAGGTGCTGTGGGAGCCTGTGGCTGGTTAGGGGCCTGGGAGGCCGTGGGGGAGCCCTGCGGGGGAACTGCAGTGGCAGAGGGCGTGGGCCCTGGCGCAGGCAGCTGAGGGGTCCCTGGAGGAGCTGAGGAGGGAGCTGGGGTGACCCCAGTGGGAGCCTGCAAGGCTGGGGGCTGGGCCTGCAGCATCTGCTGCTGGGCTGACGAGTCCGAGTCACTCTCATTGTCCTGGGGGCTGGGGATGCTCGGGGACGTGCTGCGATTGTCCTGGTCGATGTCTTTGGGGTCACTGCTACCCTCATCGTTGACGCTGCGACTGTCTGAACTCTCTCCCTCACCTTCAGATGGCGAGTTGGGCCGGCTGATCTCCTAAAGTCAGAGAAGGGAAGGATGGAAGTCCCAGGAGGGCAGAGCCCTGTCTGCTCTGTACCGCCAGCGCCGGACACACAGCAAGCTTGGCTCCAGGACCACAGGTCGTGCCCCAACCCAGCCAGTGTCAAGGGCCACTCTAGCCCCACGCTAGGAGACAGGGCATGGCCACCGACTAGGGAGAACCCCGGCTGGGGGCTTCTGAAGAAGCATTAACTTAACTCAGCAAGGCTCAGCGGCCAACCTCACCTGCGTTTTTGTCTTCTTGGAGCTGGTCCTGTCAGCCTCCTCCGTATCAGAGGCCACCTTCTCCCGCTGGCGTTTGGTACTCTTAAGAGGGGAAGAGGCTTCCTCCTTCACCTTCTGCAGGGGAAAGCCCACAAGGAGCAATCAGGCCAAGGGAGGCCATCCCATCAGCCTCAGCAGGGAAATGACGACAGTTTACAGACACTTTGCTCCCTCATTCTGAGTTCCATCTCCAGGAGCAAAAAGCTCTAGAAGGGTCAACTAGGGCCAAGAAGGAACACGTATCTGGGGGTGGGAATGACAGCCAGCCCTCCGCATCTGTGGGTTTGCATCCTCAGATTCAAGCAACCGTGGATTGAAAATGTAGGCAGGACTATGATGGTTACATCTATACTGAACATGCATACAGTGTTTTCTTGTCATTGTCTCCTAACTAAGGCAGTGGAACCACTGTTTACTGCGTTTACATTGTACTGGGCAGTAGAAGTAACCTAGGGATGATTTAGAGTCTACAGGAGGATGTGATTGGTTATGTGCAAAACACTGTGTCAACGTATATGAGATTTGAGCACCCGTGGATTTTGGTATCCTGGGCGGTGAAGGCTCTGGAGCCAACCTCCAGAAGATACCGAGGGAGGACTGTACTTGGCTCTGGAGGGAGCCGTTCTAACCACTCCCCACACTCTCTACCTTTGAGAACTTGGGAAATTTGAGGCAGAGGTGGCCCCCAAGGGTTGGTGCTGGAGCCCCTTTCTCTAGGCCTCCAGCCTTCAGTCTACAGCCCCCAGGCCAGGACAATGTTGAGCTGCATCCTTGTGTCTGAGGGAGCTGATCACGAACGCCAGCAACCCAGTTTTAATGGGAGGGAGGGACAGAATGGCCCCTACTATTCCCCCAGCACCTGACCTTGGCCGACTTCTTCACTGTCTCTGCTTTACTGTCATTGCTGGAGGTGCTGGCAGCGCTGGGGGAGTTCCGGCCGCTGGAGCGGATGTCTTCATTGATGGGTGAGGTGCGACCATCAGGGCTGGCTGGCTGCTTCTTCCGACCACTGCGTAGTGTCGACATCTGCCCACCCAAACCAAAGACTGATGACACAGATTCCCGGTCCCCATGTGGGCCCACCTGAGCCCAACCCACAGGAAGGAGCCTGAAGAGCACATCCTACCAGCCTCTCAGCAAATCCCAGACCTTGGCAAACAACAGGCTGCCCTGCCCATCGCTGGCTACGTGAAGGTCCATGTGTAGCTCAGGGAAGAGGTGGGGAAATGGGTGGGCTCATGCCAGAAAGCGGCTCTCAAACCTAAAGCACTCATCCCAAGGGACTGTCCTGAACAACGTGTGCTGGAAATGAACCACGCTTTCTGAGCGGCAGAAAGTTGACTGGGGCCATCTTTAAAGCACCCTACCCTTTCTGTTTATTACTCATAATTGTCCATTCTCCCAACCAAACCAAATGAAATCAAACACTTGTGGATTTAATCTAACAGGACAGGGAGTGACCCAAAGAGATGAAGCTGTCAAATAAAGCAGCTCAGCTCCCCAAGCCGCTGAGGGCTTCAGCATGTTTCTGCAAAGCCATGAGAGCTCCGAAGAGATCAGGAGACAACGGTTCTGGCTAGTGGACTGCTCCCTTCTGAGTGAGCGGGGGGTGGGCCAGCCCTGACAGCATACAAGGGGCAGAGGAAGGTCCCACCCACCTGCCTGAAGGGGCCATGGGGAGGCTCAAGGGAAAGACCCTGTCAGTACCCTCAGCCCCAAACCTAGAAAAAGCCTCTCCCAAAGTCTCTGGCACATTTCCAACCTAGAAAACAAAGTCTCTCTATGGGAGGAGCTATGCAGTGAGCAGAAAAATGTACCACAAGTTTCCAAAATGGGATCAAACATTTAAAAAAAACCACAAACACCCTAACACAAAAGAGCCTGCAAATTTAAAATAGCAGAGATTTGCTACAATGGAATTGACACCGCAAGAAGCTCCGAGGGCCTTGGAGAGCCTGCACTGAGCCAGAAGCTAAGAGCTTGCTATAAAACCCAGGGCAGCATGCCGCCCTGGGGCCCCTCGAAGGAGAGAACAGCGCGCTCTTCTCAGCCCACAGGCAAGCTACTGCCTTGCCTCAGGCAAAGCAGCTCCCCTCCAGGGCTTTGTTTGGTAAACAAGACTTTCGCTTCCTCCCCCTGGCAGGCTCAAAGGCTCAAAGCCTCAACACATCCCAGGAAACTGAGGAAGCTGCCAGGAGCCCCATGGCCCCAGGGGACTCACCGAGCCCCGACTCCGCCGCGTCCTCATGCTATGCTTCCCACTGAGCCCATCATCCTCTTCCTTGACGGGTTTGAACATAAACGGTGGTGGGTCCACAGGCTTCTCAATGGGTGGGAGCTCGCCGTATTTCTTGAAGTGGATGCGACAGTCGGTGCAAAGCAGGATGTTCTCCCGGCCTCCGTGGTGCCAATCTTTGGAAGCTGTGGGAGGGAAGTGGCGGGGGCCAGCCTTGGAAACCCTCCCTCTCCCTGCGGATGTCTGGGCAGAGGGGCCCTTCTGTGGACTCTACCCAAACTTGATGCCACCAGCACCATGCAGCCCTGGGTCCCAACACCCCAGAGCTAGTGCTGCCCTGCTCCCCCAGGGCCAGGAGGAGAGGGATTCAGAAGCATCTGCTGCCCACTTCATCTTGGGGTGCCCAGGAAAAGCTGGCAGCAAGCTCCTAGGAACCACAGTGTTAACCCCCGATCCCACTCAGCTTGTCCTGCCCACCAGTCAGTATTCCATACCGACTGTCAAGCAGGGGAGTAAACTAAACATTTCTAACTTTCTCGAATCCCGAAGCACAATGCAAATGTCAAATCCAGTACTGTCCCTGGCAGGTTTCCAGATGGATGCATGAAATGTTCAGAACACAGAAGTGCTTGTGCCCCCTCCCCAGCCCAGGGGCGTGACGAGGCCACTTACTGGTGGTGAAGCAGTGGCGGCAGGCGTACCCCTTCAGCTCCTGCTCGCTGTCCTCACTGTCGAAGTCATCTTCACTGGCTGAACTCAGGTCCACTGGGCGAGGCAGGCACATAGTGAGGGTGGGGGAAGACACCATTATTCTCAGCCAGGGCGGGGGGGGGGTCCCCTGTGACCTCTGGCTTGCTGCAGGCTCTGGCCACCAGCCAGAGTGGCTGGATGCACAAGCTGAGGTGGGACAGTGTCTGTAAAGGACCACTTTGAGCTCCGCAGTGTCAGTCACCAGAACAGAGGGCTTGTGCGTGAGGGGCCATACTTAAGGGCCTGCCCTGTCACTGATGCCCGTAACGGGTGAGTCTGAACTGGGACAAGTGCGCCCATGCTGCCCCCCTCCCTAATACGTCCAGGCAATCCTGAGAAATTCCATCTTCACCGAGTGTCCCCCACCAGTCCTGCTAGGTGATTTCTGGTCGCCTGCATGAGCAACACAGGCGCCCCTCAGGTTCAGCGTCCCAGGCCAGGACAGAGCTATGAGGCATTTTTGCTACATCCCAGTTTTTTAGGAGTGAGAAGGTGTGGGCTCCAGCATCATTAGATTGTACATCATACTGGGACCAAAAAGAGGATCTTGGTAAAGCAGGAGGAAAAAGAAGAAAGTGTTAATCTGATCTTATTACAACCAAAAGTGCAATGAGAATTCAAACAGGACATCAAGTACATCATCTGTCAAATGGAAAAACCTCCCCGGGAAAAGGCCAAAAACATCCCAGGCCAAGATGTGTATTTTTTGTAAAAACCTAAGATGATGTCGAGTTTATGAGAAATATTTAAATGTACAAATAATGTTCTAAAGTCTCTCCTGAATCCTCACCCTGCTCCCCACCCCCACCATAGGCCTATATTTGGGTCAGACTTCACACATGCACTGGAACACGGGTGCACACCCACTCATGTTTCCTGGAGCCATCAGCTCCTATGGGCCCAGAGTGGGACAGGCTGCCTGTGAACAGTCTCCCCTCCGCTCACTGTGGTGCCAAGACCCCTACTCACAGAATTCACTGGACGGGGGTCTGGAGGGTGTGTTGACGGGTGTGGACGCAGTGCGAGTCTTAATCCTCCTGAACACGGCCTGCCTGCGGTGCCTACGATGGGCTCGGGAGCTGGCTGCTTCGGGGGTCTTCTTCCAATAGTAATAGAAGGTGATCAGCTCCCCCTGCAAAAGAGAAGGGCTGACTATGAGGGAGGGCCTGGGGCTTTTCCATGCCCCACCGCACCCCCTCTGCCAGAGTGGAAAGCTGGGTAACAGCCGCACCAGAGATGAGAATGAAGACCAGTCGCTCTTGGAGTGGGGAGAAGAACTGGGCTTGTCCAAGAAACAGCCACTGAGCTGCCCATGGACTGCATGAATGGGGTCTGCCTCCTCAGTCCAGCACAGCTTGACCTCCAGACACCAAGAACAAGTACTTGTTGGGTGTCTGCTATGTCAGACCCCACCACTGTTGTACACATGGGAGGTACATCATCCACAATAGACGAAAAGGAGAGAAGATTCCTGCCCACGAGGAGCTTACTTAGCTGTGTGTACATGTCAGTCTGTGCATGTGTGTGAACACAGTGATGCTTTCTTTACAATAATGCCAGTGAAATCACACAGGTGTGAGAAGGAAATGCCCAGCCAGTTAAGACTCCCCCGGAAACAACCAACCAACCAAAGCAAACTGCCCAGGTGGTGAGGAATCAGGGCCAAGCAGGTCGGGAAGAACAGAGACCTCGCGCTCAGGAAACTGCTCCACAGCCTCCAGCCGGCTCCATCTGAAGGCCCACATCTGACATGCCGGCACGATGTCCAGAGGCAAGGACTGGGCTTGGCAAAGAAAGACTGTGTTGACAAAGAAAGACTACAGGAGGACAGACACAGCGGTGCTGATGCAAAGGTGAAATGTCACACATCCAAGGTCTTTTCATGGCCCAGCAGAAACAAAAGCAAGACATCTTTTTGGAAATACAGCAAACGTAAGCTTTTTAAAGAAAGGGCACTTTGGGCACTCCCAGCCCTCAGAGCGCTGCAGGCTGCCGCCTCACCCTACACTCAAAAGACGATTTTTTAAACATTCAAGATAAAGTCTCTTTACCTAAAACTAAAAAAATAAAATAAAAATCACAGTCAAGTGAGACAGCACAGAGCACCCAGTTCCCCTCTAATTAAATCAACACTGTAGAAAGTCTATTAGCTTGGCGACTAGATGCTGGGAGTTGTCTTGGAGGTACCTGCACCCCCACTTTGCCTCATCAAATACTGTCTTGTGAATGGAGGAGCCAAAAAGAGAGAGGGGAAAGTGGGGGGGGGGGGGGGGCGGTGCGGTGAAAAGACTAGTGTTGGAAGGACTAAAATAGACAAACCAAATAAAGACATGTAGCTGCCACGTGACAAACTCACCCAATCAGACCAGGTTTCATCCAAAACACCCCCAGAGGAAACGGCCTCAGAACATAGTGACAAGAGAAGTGGGCAGATTTTAGGTGGGGGAGTGGCTTCCGCAAGGCAGGGGGTGCCTGTGCATTTAATACTTGACTGCCCACAGCTGCATCTTATGCCTGGGCATTTTTCTAAAGGAGGGCTGGAATGCCTTGAAGGAGGGCTGACTGGCCTATAAAGCCCATCACATGGATCTCCTGGAGCACTGGATGTGTCTCAACCTCCTCAAGCACTTAACGCTTAACAAATAACTCCTGATCACCAACACCTAGCAGATGAAGCATAACCCCAGGCCAGCGGGGCCAGGGAGCGACCTCGAGACCAGCACACTCATGTTCCTACATGTATGTGCATGCGCCCACCCCTCAGTTCCATGAGATGGGAACTGAATGATAAGGGGAAATGCAGATACTGCCGTTGGAATTGCTGACTGGCTTCTCTCTCCCATGTTAGTCTAGGAATGCGGGCTGTAACTGTCCCAGTGGGGATGAGCATCCTGGCCCCTAAGGTCATCATCTGTGAACCTCCTGGCTCTTTTCACTTCCCACTTTCCAGACTTGGAAATGCATTTATCTATACTGCTCCTAGGTGTTGGCTAGAGGGAAGATTCGTAAATCCTGCTAGGGGATTATAAGATCACTGCTGACATAAACGCTGACCTGTGTCTGGTTTTCCTCTGAGAAAATACAGAAGAGAAGTCAAGGCAGGGAGCAGTCCCACTCCAATACTCTGTCCAAGTGTCGTGCTTCATGAGCTCCAAAGGGTAAATGGTGCTGTGGTAAGTCACAGCCCATTCCAGAGCTTGAAAGAAGCATGAGAAAAATCTCACAGTGGTTCCTTCTACTTCCTCAGTTCAAGTCATTTTAGGAGCTACTCAATGATAACAGCTTGGGGTGTGGCCGGGCGCGGTGGCTCAAGCCTGTAATCCCAGCACTTTGGGAGGCTGAGACGGGCGGATCACGAGGTCAGGAGATCGAGACCATCCTGGCTAACACGGTGAAATCCCGTCTCTACTAAAAAAATACAACAAATTAGCCGGGCGTGGTGGCGGGCGCCTGTATTCCCAGCTACTCAGGAGGCTGAGACAAGAGAATGGCGTGAACCCAGGAGGTGGAGCTTGCAGTGAGCCGATATCATGCCTCAAAAGAAAAAAAAAAAAAAAAACCTTGGGATGTAAGAAGAAATGCAAAGCTATTAGAGACAAAAGGGAACAAAAATGGGAGAGAAAAATCAAGTAAGAAGGTGGTACCTGAGCTTCTGCCGTACCTCCGAGTCTTACCTGAAGGCTGTCAGAAAGCAGCAACCTGACCTTTTTAAATAGCATTTGTCTATAATGCAATATTGCTACACACAGTTATAATCAATTATTTCTATTTATCAAATACGTATGTTTTGAAATGGCTTTAAAAGATAGTAACCTGCAGATCCCAGGTTAAGGGAAGAAGCCAGGCGCAGCAATTTACACCTGTAATACCAGTACTTTGGGAGGGTGAGGCAGGAGAATCACTTGAGGCCAGGAGTTCAAGACCAGCCTGGGCAACATAGTGAGACTTAGTCCCCAACCTCAAAAAAAAAAAAAAAAAAAAAAAGAAAAAAGAAAAGAAAAGAAAAAAAAATTAGCTGGACATGGTAGTGTGTACCAGCAGTCCCAGCTACTTGGGAGACCAAGGCAGGAGGATTGCTTGAGGCCAGGAGTTCAAGACGAGCCTGGGCAACAATCTCTACAAAAAAGTTGAAAAAACTAGCCCAGCATGGTGGTGTGTGCCTGTAATACCAGCTATTGAGGAAGCTGAGGCAGGAGGATCACTTGAGCCCAGGAGGCTGAGCTACGTAGCTCACGGCTAAGCTGCAGTGAGCTACGACTGTGCCACTCACTGCCCTCCAGCCTGGGCAACAGGGCGAGAGCCCAGCTCTTTAAAAAAAAATAAGACTTAAAAACAAGAAGTCAGAGTTCAGTGAGGTAAGAAACTGCCCTATGCTAGACAGAAAAAAGGCTCAACTTTCAAACCTTTGCTCCTGGCACCACTGTTCTCTGCCAACAAGTGAAAAAAATCAAGACAAAAGAAAGAAATCTAACATTGAAATCAACATCAACTTTTTGTTGACACTTAAGTGACACCCCTTAAAGAAGTAGCAGAGTCCAGAATAGGTTTCACCATCTGAGTGCCAAGGATGAAAATGACCAGACAAAAGGACTGTCCTCCACAGCAGTGAAGTCACAGGTGGTAAGAGTGGTAAACTTACAATTCAGGAAGGTGACGGACTGACCAGAACTGTCATACACTGCTGGTGGAAATACAGAATGCTCAAACAATGATATCTACCAAAAACCCAGCAATTCTTCTCTTATTTACTCAAAAGAAAAAAAAAATTCTCACACAAAGACTTTCCTGGATCCATTCATAGAAACTATTCTTTTTTTTTGGAAATGGAGTCTCACTCTGTTGCCCAGGCTGGAGTGCAGTGACACAATCTCCGCTCACTGCAAGCTCTGCCCCCCTGGGTTCACGCCATTCTCCTGTCTCAGCCTCCTGAGTAGCTGGGACTACAGGCGCCCGCCACCACGCCCAGCTAATTTTTTTTTGTATTTTTAGTAGAGACAGGGTTTTACCATGTTCGCCAGGATGGTCTCGATCTCCTGACCTCGTGATCCGCCCGTCTCAGCCTCCCAAAGTGCTGGGATTACAGGCGTGAGCCACCGTACCCAGCCAGAAACTATTCTTAACAGTCCAAACTGGAAATGACCTAAAGGCCCACGAGCAGGAGAATGGATAAACAAATAATGGTATCCCCACATTCACTGGACTACGACTTGGGAATTAAAAGGCACAGACCAATGACACATGCAATGACATGGGTGACTCTCAACGACACCATGCGGCATGAAAGCAGGCAGACAGGGATGGTGGGTGCTGCATGACTCCTTTCCAGAAATCACAAAAACCAAACTAGTGGCTGCCGAGAGCCTGGAGGGTGGGGGACAAGAAACTAAAAGAACTCAGGCAAGCATTCCAGGGTGTGAAGAAAATGCTCCGTAAGTTGAATGTGGTGTCACTGACACAAATGTATACAGCGGTCAAATCTCACGAAACTGTGTACTTAAAGTGGGTGCATTTTTATGGTACTCATACCACACTTGACAGGCATACCAATTTTACGTCAATAAAGCTGACGAAAAACAACAACAAATCCAGGCCAGGTTTTATTAGCTGCCTCTCAACCACTGTTATGTCTACCAAGGGATTCAACACTGGAATGGAGCGAGTCTAGGATTGGAAATGGCATATTGGTGACTGCATGGGTGGCAAGGTCTTGAGCACAAACAAAAGAACATGTTGGGGAAAGCTCTGGTTCTACAAATAGGGAATGAAGCAGCTAGAGGCCTCGCCAGGAATGAAGTCAATTGAACTTTAATCAAACATGCATAGTGTGTGCTGCAGAGACCTGCTGCACATAAATTCAGGGAACAAAAGCTGTTGCAGAAATCAATAGCTTACTGAAACATTAACACAGGCAATCATTAATCAAAAGGCAGCTCCACAAAGGCAGCCTTGCAAATTAGCTCCTGATTTTGCTTGCAAGCAAACACAGAGGTATAAATGTTGTCGACATGAATGGCCTATAATGATCATTTTGCTCCCGATGCTCTCACCTCATCTCACAACAAGGTCTCACAGTCAACATATCTTATGTCCCGGTGCTATAATTGCACACAGCATGAAGAACTCAACTGGTTTAGTGCCTGGGCAGAAATGGGAAAGGAAGGGGGCGAAGTCATCTCCAACTGACAGTTACTGGCTGCAGCTCTTGCCAAGAGAAGTGCTCAAATCCACTGGGCTATATTTAGCAGATTCTCTCGCCTTTCCTTTTTTTATTGGCGGTGGGGGGCTAAATTTTTCCCACAGGTCATATGCAAAAAGCCATTGGCAATGACAGGAGCTTGGCTCCTGGACTTAGGAGTCTCTTCCCAGCAGAGGTAGCTTTCCAGGCTATACACTAAGACAGAATTAAGAAAATAGGCACCATTAGGTTCCTTTAATTTCCCATAAAAAGAAAAACAAGGGGAAGCGAGTGCCACACATGGAAGAAGAGAGAGAGAAGTAGTAAGCTGCCTGGCACCAGGCAATCTGGGTGAAGGGCCTCAGGAGAGAAAGAAAAAGCTAAGGACGCAGTCAGCTGACTCTGGGCCTAGTGGGGGACAGCTCAACAGTAGCGGCTCCTGCCATCCGGGGGCCTGCTGGGCTCAGACCACTTTCTCCTCCTTAGCCACCACTTTACTTCTGCCCCTCCAGGGTTAGGCTGCCAAGTCTATCAAGTTCACACATACAACATAAGACATCAGCGCAGGTCTTTAAGAGCTCCCTCTGCTGCCTGGACAATCTGGGCTGGAGCAACAGGGGCTGGGGCTGCCTACCTCCTAGAGGCTGCCTGTACCCATTTCAGGTATTAATACTGGTTCTGCCGTTCTGGCCAGGCCCAGTTTTGCTTTACCTTGGCTAAGCGATAGGTGACCCAATGCAGGGGCCAAGTGGGTGCCCCTGTGTATGTGCGTGTGTGCACAGATGTGAGCAAGGTCTCCTTCCAGGCTTTCCAACAGGTCAATTTACCTGCACGCATGTGGTAAAGTGAAACACTATCCACCAACACAAATGCTATTTAATTTCCCACAGGCACTGGAATGCTATGGGAAGAGAACCTGCAGCCTGTCCTGCCCAATTAAAAAAAATAATTCTTTTTTTTTTAAAGTAAGATAAACTACATGTTTTCTCTCTTTAGGGGCATGGGGGAGTGCAAAAGTAGAGCAGATTATTGAAGAGGAAGGCACTGGAAGCATTTTGAATATAAAAGGCTCATTCGTAGCAAGCATGCCTGTTTCCAGTATGGGGCCCAGCTTCTCTTCTGCCCAAGCCCAGCACAAACTCCTCAGACAAGATCCTCTGAGAGGCTGACGTGGAGGGAGGAGAAGGTTAAATCAATGGTTTCTGCTGTCTCATATTAGGAGCATAAGGGTATACCCAAGATTGAGTCCCACTTTTTTTGGTAATTATATCATTATTACCACATCACCCAAGAAGTGTGGACACTCCCTGAGGAAGAGGAGGGAGTGCAATAGAAGATGAGGCCTGGGGACCCCCACACATGGCATCCGGGGTGTCTGCAGCCTGCCACCTACCATCAGGTCTTGTGTGCGTGCATGCGTGTGCGTGTGTGTGTGTGTGTGTTTTAAATTAAGCCAAAGAAGGACTCGGTCCTTTGTAAATAACCATATACACACTCCCTTTCAATTCAGTGCATGGTGAGCAGTGAGAATCTTCCATTGTCACAACACGGTTTTATGACCAACAGCAAAGAATGATGAGGACTGCTGGCCTTACAGCTATGTTAAGGAAGGCCCTGGAACACCAGTTTCCTGCCTCCTTGTCCACAGAGACAGAGGGGAGATGCAGGCAGGCAAAGGGGAGATGTAGGCAGGCAGGCATCTAAACCAGACCCCTGCAGTGTCGCATGTGCCCAGGCTCCGGCCTTGTGCCACTAGTGAGGGTAGCTGCAGTTCCTTTCTTTTTCACCACCAAAGTTTCCAATGGGCACCCTTTCTGGGCCACTCATCGCCCACTAACAAGGAGGGGACAGTCTGAGAGATGAGGGATCAGGAGGTAGGCCTGGAAGCTTCTCGTGGATAACAGGGTTATAAACACAGCTTCCTTCTGAAGCTATTTCACAGGTCCTCAAAGACCCCCTGCCACTGTCAGCTGAGCAGACTGTAGTTATGTGATGGGACAGGAGCCACCAGGGTCAGGGCTACTGAGTGCACATCCTTGTACACAACTGATCCCATCTCAGAGTTTTAAAAAGTAAGCATTTAGAAGAAATCATTTTAATTCTTTAAGACACATGATTATCTGTTCCTACGGCTAAACAAATATTTTAACATGAATACAGAAGGAGCAGCTAAATAATCTCTATACAATGCCTTAACTCTGTGCTAAAGTGCAATCAGAATCAGAATGTTGTTCCCCTGCTAAAACTTCTGTTTGAAAAAATGCCCCACAGTTATCATCTGGCTCCTTCTTTGGTCGTCCATGCAAAAGGCATGAAGAAATCCACCTCTTCCTTACTAGATGAAGTGGAGAGATCTAAAACTTTTTATTAAGATATGTTTTTTCAGGGAGAAATCCCAGCAAGCAACAGATAATAAAAAACAAGGCCTGAAATTATGTAGGGGCAGAGAGGGAGAAAGAAACACGGTGTAGAGCTGCTTCCTAAATCCGGGTCCAGAGAGCGGCCCAGAGAGTGAGCCAGGCCATGAGGAAAGAGCTCTAGCCCTGAGAGCCGGTCCTAGGGAGTCGGTATGCAACGCTGTGCCCTGAAGAGCTGCTCTAACGGGAGTGCTCCAATGCTGCTGCTGAGCGGAGCTGGAAAATTTCCTGGCATGGAATCCTAAGCAAGTCGTTCTTTCCTTTCCCTCCCCAACGATTCAAGGGCTGGATCTGACAACTGTTCAGAACATCTGAGGTGAGAAGCCGGGCACTGGGCAGAACCAACAGCGATATTCAGGAGCAGCCACCTTCTACAGATCTTTTTCCAGCAGGCAACTGGTTGTCTTCCAGTAACAACTCTGGTAATTAAAGCACTGTTCTCCTGGGCTCCTTCTTTTGTTAACCAACCAAATCCTCTAATCCCTAAAGGAGCCTGGCACTGTCAGCGGGCTCTGCTGCTAATCGTTAAATATCACCTCTGTGGTCTCCGAGTGCAGCAGGGAAAATGATGATCTGCTTGAAGGCACATGCAGAGAAGTGGCATTCTGAAATCTCAGCCTCCTACGTTCAAGAGGCTGAAGGGCTCTGATCTAAACCACCACCCACGAGGAAGCCCACAGTGAGGAGGCAGCTGCCTCCAGGCAAGGCAGTCCCTCGGTGCCACCTCCAGATCCTCTTCTGGGGAAAGGCAAAGGAAAGGGAGGGAAGTACGTGAAGGTCTTGTGGGTTTAACTTGTAAATAGGTGGGGCCAGTCTAAGACACTCACAGAGACATTCCCTACCCAGGCACCTTTTCAAAACATTAAAAAAAAATCAGTTAAAATTTTTTTTTTTTACAATTATTACCACTACATTTGTACAGTGCAAAGGAACTGAAAGAAAGAGCTCAATATTTTTGCCAACACTGAACACTGTAATGAGATTTCCTAAGCTCTGTGTTGTTCTGGTTGATGAGCTCAGTCACTTGCTGATCCCACCCTGGCCCCACCTCCACTCAGACGTCTGGACCTGAGGTCCTGCCACAGCTTTTCCTGGGCCGGCCCTCCCCTGCCGCATACAGACTACTGAGTCTTAGCAAAGCCCCGCTAGTACCTTGCCACTTCTTCTCCAAACTGTCAAAGGTTCCTCAGGGCCTAAGGAACAAAGGCCCAGCTGTTTGACTACTTCTTCTGAGCCTTTCTCTGTGTTGCTGGAAGACCTTTCCACCATATTCCCCGGCCTCATGGCCTTTGGCTTACGTCAAACACAATGGCCAGTTTTCTGTTCCTCAGTGCTCTCCTGCCTGTGGGGTGAGCCCCCGAGCCCCATACACCCCCACTTCCTCCATGTCCAGGCCCTAGTCCTCCTCATCACTCAGAACTCAATTCATTACATTTGCTGCCTTCTTCTCCATGAAGCCGTCCCTTCACTCCACTCCCCCACCACTGGACGGCATCATACTGTTTTCACTCCTACACCTTTTCATTCCTGCCTCTGTGCTGGCACATACAGGCTTCCCTGAATTGTAACCACACATGGGCCCACCCAACTTGCCGAAGTACGTGCTCATTTCATGTGGGAGTACCCCATAGGTCTAGGACAACATCTTGAATAGGTATTCAGTAAACATCTGATGAAATGATTATTTTCGGAGAATTAAAATTCACCTGAAATTAAAAGCATAAAACTTTTGAGAAATGGATACCGAATTATCACTTTATTTTGCCAAGTAAGGTCATTAGAAGTAACTGCCTCCTGATCTCATCATTATTTTGTAAACGACATTTTATCTCCAAAAAGGTAAACAAAAAAAGTTCGTTGATTACATTTACTGTTATGAAAAATGGCTACATTTATTTCTCATGGGCCAGTAAAAACGCAATCCATGTGCCGACGTTTGGAAGTGGCTGCTCTGAAGGTGAGTATCATTGACTGGTGGCTTCGGAAGCCCCTGAAAATGCTTCCTGACTCAGCAGCTTTATTTACAAACAAACAAGCAAACAACCTTTTACTTGGCTATGAAATCTACAATGATAACTAAGCTAGCCATATCTTTTTATATCTTAATACATTTTATCTTTTATATATACTTTATCTTTATTTATATTTTATCTTCATAGACACCCAAATAGATACACTTTCATTTTCCCTGCTTTACAAATGAGGCAACTGAGGCACAGTGACATGAAGCCATGTGGCCAAGTTCAGTTTCAATGAAGTCTAAACGCCCTTAACCTTAGACTCTGCTGTGCTGCTGCTCTAAAAAGTCTGACAATCATGGTTTAATGCACTAACAGGAAATAGCCATCTAGATTTTTTTAAGCGAGTGGCGCAAATTTGGGTTATCTTTGATCTCTGGAATCTCGAGTTCAACGCAATAGCATCTTAACCTGGACTTTCGGCAGTTACGGCTGAAGAACACAAAAGATCCCTGTGCATCCTGATAACAACAGGACGCCAGCCTTCCCAGCTCAGGGTAGAGCCCCCACCCCAGCACCCATGGACTACAGAACTGCACCTGCTTGAAGCAACTTCAGGCGCATCCAAATCAGAAGCACATTTGGTAGCCATAAGTGAAGATTTAGAATTATGCACATGTCTATAGAAACGCTTTCTGCTTCCTGTACCGAGAACAACCTCTATGACGACATGAGACAGACACTGGGAGCCTACAACCATGAACTCTCCCCACCTCACTACCTACTCACCATACCTCACACCACCCACCAGCTTGTGATACAGGAGAAGCCCTCTGGCCTACTTTTGGCTCTAGGCGACATATGTCCCAGAAATGTGCCAATAAATGACCTTCACCTGCCTCTTGATCTAAAAGCAGTGATGCCTGAGTGTAGACAAGGCAGAGTCCCTAAAGAGATATGGGCTCTGCCCCCAAAAAGATGTTTGCATACACCTACTATACAAAGCATCTTTCCAAACTGCTTCCAGCTAGAAGTATGTATTTAAATCAGTGGCTCTGAACTGTGGCTCAAAACCATACAGGTGTTGGAGGGATCCCAGGGTGGGTCTGCTGAACCTCTATGACCTTATTGCTACCCACTGCAAGTAGATCTATTAAAAAAAATTATATTCATTGATCAAGCAATAGATAACTATTCGTTTGCTTGCTTGTTTGTAAATAAAGCTGCTGACTGAGGAAGGGCTGACAGTGGCTTCCTAACTTCCAACTTAACCAAAAAGTAATAGTAATTAAAATAATTTAAAAATAAATAACAGATTTAGAAACCACTCATTTGATGGCAAAGATTGAGACCACTGCAAAACAGTCTAAAGCCCAGGCTGAGCTGAAAGACTCCCACCACAGGTGGGGAATCACCCCGGTTTCTGGCCTGGAAGCCCTGGGCAGTTCTGACACGATTTCACTTACATGGAACCCATACACGAGGGCCCCCTTGGAGGTTTTTATTTCTAAACTTCTTGGAGGTTTATTTCTTGTTTTACTGAACTGTTTGTTTAAATACAGGCTGTAAATATTTTAAGTGTAATAATGCTAATACCAGAAAAATCTTGTTTTCTCAGCAGAGCCTCCCAAACCCTTAAGAATTCATTTGTTGACATCACTTTTCTTTCCCACAAGCTGAACACTTCATTATTTCTTGAATTCATTTTATTAGAGTTCAGACACAGGGCAGGCGGGATTTCACTGCTGTTGGTTCTATCGCCACCTCACCTTTCTTGATGTTTTCTAGTTCCTGTAACAAAACCACAATTCTACCCGCAAAGGGGGAGACGAAAGAAAAAACGAAAGCCATAAAACTGTTCAAACTACCATTCTCTATCTCGTCAACATTTTTCTATTTATTGGTCTTTCATTATATGTGCGATCTTATTATCCCTGCACAGCATCAAAGTGACATCCGTCAGGGTCACCCTATAAAATATACATCAGCGATGTAACATTTAATGACGGGAGCGGGACGAACGATGAAGGAGAGAGCGAGGCCTGCCGCAGGACGTTTGAAAGGGATCATCAGTTACATCTGTGCATTTCCCGAGGTGATAACTGAATGACAGGGGCTGGAGGGAAATCCATTTTTGAGCTCAGAAAAGATAGCTAGGAGAAAAATGTTTTTGTATTGGAAGCATGTAATGACTGCCAGGAAATGAGAATAGCTACTCTAACAACACTGCTTCTTATATTTTATGGATTTTATGGATGCACAGCAAATTATCATGTATAATCCATTTCTGCAAGCTGAATTTTAAAATTCCTCAATATGAAGAAAGGAAGAGAAAGGGTACTTAATTTTGTCACTGTATTACCTTTAATAAAAGGAGCAGAAACAAAAATTACACTTCAAAGCACAAAAACACAATTACAGTACCGTACCCTCTTCAAGACGCGGGCTGCCTCATCTTTCACCTGAATGTTGGACTTAACCTAAGGCAAATATCTTAGAAAAGTTCAGGCAAGCCCGCAAACCAGGCCTCTGCTTCGTTGTGCTCTTGTCTCAAACATGTGGCCAGAGCCATTCTTTCACAGAGCCTTCCAGCAAAGAAGCTACGGAAAGGAAGGTGAGAGACTGCAGCTATCTTTATGCAACTGCATCGGCTGAACTGTGTCCTCCCTCAAATTCCTGTGTTGAAGTTCTAACCCCCAGGGCCTCTCAATGTGACTTTATCTGGAGATAGGCTCTTCCAAGAGGTGATTATGTTAAAATGAGATGGAGTGAGCCCTAATCCAATCTGACCGGTGTCCTTATAAGAAGAGATGAGGACACAGACACCCACAGAAGGAAGACCACAGGAAGACAAAGGGACAAGATGGCATCTACAGCCAAGGAGAGAGGCCTCAGGAGAACCAACCCTACTGAACTTTGGTCTTGGACTTCCAACTTCCAGAAGTGTAAGAAAATAAGCTCTGTTGCTAAAGCCACCCGGTCTATGTATTCTGTCACGGCAACCACAGCAGACTAATACAAAAGCCTAAGGACAGGGCTTCATGGTGAGCCTCGAGGAAAGGAGAGGAACCAGCAGAGGAAGTGAGGCCTACAGAATGAACCTCTAAGCCCTGGGCTGTGAGACGAGGCTCATGGAGCTAACTGCCAGCAGTGAAGATGCAGTCTGCTGGGGGAGAATAACAGGTGCCAAAGGGGTAGAGCAACGTGGAAAACAGCCACATAATTTTCTACTTTAAGTGGGGCCAAACCTCGCAGCTTATCCTAGCAGCTCTAAAGGGCAAATGCCACACAGTTCCCTCATGACGGCTGCATTCTGACCCAGGAGAACCAGCCCAACTCCAGAACAGCTCTCAGATGCTGTGGATCGAAGACGGCTGGCTCGCATGAAGGGACACGGGGGGAGGAAGAGAACCACAAGATGGGAAGGAAAACTGCTGCCAACAGAACACAAAGGAAGAACCCTCCAGAGTCTCTGCAGGCCTGTTTCTGACCACTTAATTCTGGTCAGTTTCCACAGGCAAGAGCCCAGCTCCATTGCCCGCCCCACACAGCCTCCCATGCAGCTGCGACCGGGGAAAGGAGGGTCATGCAGCCCACACTTTACGGACAGGCAAATGTGTGAGGCTCTCTGACCACCACAGCTCTGTGGTTCCAGGGGTTTCCAAGAGACTGTTCTGGGTTCCTCACATCAACAGGCACACTGCAGCTGAGAAAACACACATGACGGGAACCACCAGGGGTTGGGGTGTAATTTATGGAAACAGCCAAGGTCTCTGAATCCGTGACTGTGACATATGGGCTCCGAGGATTCTCTCCTGGTCCGTATCTAAGTCTCCTCAAAGGTTCTTTACAGAGGACAGCTGGCTCTCCCTCAAGAGGCCCAGGAAGTGTGGGACTGGCAGCGCCACCCCATGCAGGCTGCTATGCATGTGGGGCCCACAGGGGGCACAAGGGGGTCGCTGTCTAGAGACTAGGAAGCTGCTCCCTACCCCAAAGGGAATTTGGAAAGATGATGGGGCTAACTCCCCAGAGGAGAGCCAGAGCTTCCTTTTCCATTTAACACACAACTTGAGTGCCAGATGGACCTAGACCTCTGAAACACAACGTGTAGCAGGGAAGCCTCTAGGGCTGGGTGGGATCACTTCACCTAACGCAGCACGTATGCCACCAACTCACCACAGCACACCTTAGCCTGCATCAAATCATGGCAGCTCCTGTTCTGGAGACAAATCACCACTGTTGTCACGATGGGTGATCTCAGTCACCCCACTCCAACGCCCACCTCACGGCTGACATGGCGTGTGGCAGGAGGAGGTATGTCACTGTGCTCCTAGGACACACCATAACCCCAACCCTCCCACCCACACACATTTATGCTGGGATTGGTTTGTGATGCAAAGGCGCCCTTGGCCCTCTCTTGGGAAGTAACTTTTTCCTTCATGCCCACATGGCAAAAGGCCTCTCTTGGCATCAGAACACCTAACAGAGACTCAGAGCACGCTGTGCTGACGATGAGCTCTGCGTCCTCACTGCTCAAGCCTAGATCCCAGACACAACTCCCAAAAGTCAACAAGCTTTCCATTAAGTCAGAGCTTTTTTCTTTTTTTTTGAGATGGAGTCTCGCTCTGTCGCCCAGGCTGGAGTGCAGGGGCACGATCTCGGCTCACTGCAACCTCCGCCTCCCAGGTTCGCACCATTCTCCTGCCTCAGCCTCCCGAGCAGCTGGGCCTACAGGCGCCTGCCACCACGCCCGGCTAACTTTTTGTATTTTTAGTAGAGACGGGGTTTCACAGTGTTGGCCAGGATGGTCTCGATTTCCTGACATCGTGATCCTCCCGCCTGGTCTTTTTTTTTCTTTTTTAAAACAGAGTTTTGCTCTGTCGCTCAGGCTGGAGTGCAGTGACATGGTCTCAGCTCACTGCAACCTCCACCTCCTGTTTAAGCGATTCTCCTGCCTCAACCTCCTGAGTAGCTGGGACTATAGGCACGTGCCACTGCATCTGGCTAATTCTTGTATTTTTAGTAGAGATGGGGTTTTACCATGTTGGCCAGGCTATAGTCTCAAACTCCTGATCTCATGATCCGCCTACCTTGGCCTCCTAAAGTGCTGGGATTACAGGTGTAAGCCATTGAACCTGGCCCATCAAGAGGTTTTTTTAAAAGCTTGTGTTTCCAGCTGCAGATGTGTGTTGAAAAGTTTCTGAAGCTTTCTGCAGTTGGAAACTCAAGCTTTTAAAAAAGCTTTTGACTTTCCAGCTGCAGAAAGCTTCAGAAACTTTTCAATACAAGTCAAAACCCTCAGCAACGAAGGAGAACAGAAAGGTAGAGATTTCTCTTTAAGGTGACTTCAGACTTGAGCCCGTGGCCCAGGAGCCCCTCTGCTGATAGAGGAACCAAAGTCAGGGCAGAGAGGGGTGTTCCAGAGCTGGACCTTGGGGTCCTGGTCCTGAAAGTGCTTAGTGCTGCTGTAATGTCTGCCAGGGCTTGGGAGTCTCCATCTCCTACCACATTTGGCTTCTTGAGTCCTTCCCTGGGTAAAAGGGACCAATGGTTTTTCCCACATGTCCTGCCTCTGACCCCAGGCTCTCCTTGGGTGCAGACGCCTGGAAGGCCTTCTCCTGGTTGCTGCCGGCCCACCCTGCCAGCTCTATCTGCTGTCATCCACACCACCTCATACACACTCTTTACTGACCCATAGGAAGCGAGTTTCTGATGCGCCTGTTTCCATGATTACCAACTCTCTCACTCAGCTGTGACCTTTTTGTGGCTCATACATCACTGAGTCCTGCAGGATATCAAGTTATGTCTATAACTTGATTCCCCTCCTCCCTTTCCTCCAACTGGACTGTAAACTGCAAGTGAATAGGGGATGTGGCCACTCTAAACCTTGTAACCTGAGCAATCATTAGGAGAGTGCCTGGCACAAGATGGGTGCTCAGGAAATGTTAATTTGAACTGAGATCTATCACAGACACACAGACGTATGAGAATTATACTGCACCAGAAATACATAAAACAGAGAAGTCACTAACAGTCATAAAAGTGAAATAACTTCAGTTTCAGTGATAAGAAACTTGGAAATCTTTCAGTGAAGCATTTCAAAATTGAGCTAAATATACATAGATGTAAAATTAGTTATGAGAATCAAAATTCTTCAAGATAATTATTATTTCCCTTAATTTATCTGTACATTATAAAAAACAAAACAAAGAGTCCCTTGATCCATCTAATTAGTTAAGGTTACTCTCAAAAATGAAAATGATTTCCCCAGCTCCGGGGCGCACAAGTGTGAAGTGAGAACAAGAGTCTTATGGGTAGTGTTCCTGCACATACGCGTATGCACTAATGTGCACTTGGAATTTACCAGAACACATGTGTTTTTTGTTTTACAAATCTACGATGAACCACACAAACCTTGGCTCGACACTGTTCCAGGGGCTAAGTCTTAACCCGAATTACCCAAGCTGCACTCTGGTCCGATGACACTTTGGCACTAAAAGAATAACTTCCATTTTTCTGAGGCTGAGTGTTTTCTCATCTCACGCTGTGAGAATCCTCTGGACCTGCCTGAAGAGCACTCAGGAAGGTGGTTATAGTCAAAATCTTCCTCTAAGGATTAGTAATAACACAGGACCAAAGCTCAAAAGCAGGAGAAAGTGGGCACCAAATTCCTTCTGTGTGCTGGAGACAACAGAGGCTTCCTACAGGCAGAGAGCAAGAGGCTCTGGGACTATGCCTGCAAGCTAGCCATCCTGCTAGGCTCTTAAGAAAACAGAATGGGCCAGGTGTGGTGGCTCATGCCTGTAATCCCAGCACTTTGGGAGGCTGAGGAAGGCGGATCACAAGGTCAAGAGATCGAGAGCAGCCTGCTCAACATAGTGAAACCCCGTCTCTACTAAAAATATAAAAATTAGCTGGGCGTGGTGGCACAGGCCTGTAGTCCCAGTTACTTGGGAGGCTGAGGCAAGAGAATCACTTGAACCTGGAAGGCAGAGGTTGCAGTGAGCTGAGATGGTGCCACTGCACTACTCCAGCCTGGTGACAGAGAGAGACTCCATCTCAAAAAAAAAGACAAGAAAGAGAAGAGAGGAGGGGAGGGGAGGGGAGGGGAGGAAAGAAAACAACGAAACAGAACAAGGACAGCCTACTAGGCTGTGGCCTGAAGCACCAGTAATGACAGCTCTCTGCCCACCACAGTGGTCAGTGCTTCCACCAGCTTGGCTCCAGTGATCTCAGGTCCACCGTTGTGCCCACAAGTATCCCAATTTCTTCAGAACCAGGTGGCACTCACAGCTGCCTCCACATGAATGAGGAAACTCAATTCTCAGCTTAGGCCTTGGCTCAAACGCGCGCACGTGTGTGTGTGTGTGTGCGTGTGCATGCACATGCTGGGGAAGAATGGAGAAAAACAATGAACAAGCATCGACTGTCTAGCCTTTTTCAACTGGAGTTCTTAAAATGAAGCGACTATTAATATTTTCTCAATTCTCCTACGAATGGAACATAACAAGTACCTTTCTAGATGCACAGGAAAGATGTTAACTACATTGCATACAATGGATGCCTGGCTTCTGAGGCTCAACTCTCTCAAAACTCTGAGTGAGAACGGCTGCCACTGGCTGCACGACCTTGAGCAAATTCCCTAACCTCTCTTGGCCTGTTTCCTCATTTTAAAAGTGGAGAAAAACAACCACAGGAAGGTTAAGGAACCTCCTCGAGACTCTCCTTATTCTAGAAACCTGGGCTGCTTTGCCATGAGCTCCCTCCTTTACAGGGTTGTGGTGAGGATGAAAGTGCCAAAAAGGACCTGGCACACATGCTCAGTAAGTGACAGGATTTTTTCTTAAAAATCCTTTTCTATCTGGGAAAAGGACTAGAAACTCAGAACTAAGTACACCTTAAAGGACTATTTTAACTGACTGAATTAAAAAAAACAAAAAAAAAAAATCTTTCAAAGAATGGTTAATACAACCAACATCCTTCCTCTGTCATGTTTCCCCTAAAACTACAGTGCCTTATGTAGTCAAAGAATAAGGGAATGTTAGAGATGGTGAATGATAATGGTGTCTGGGCCCAGTTCACAATCTGAAAGATAAGCACTGGGCAAGGAGAAGAGTATTCTGTCTGGAGATCCCAACTGGAACCAGCAGAACGATAAATGCCCCACAGCTCACTGATGCAACCCAAGAAGCCTGTCTCTGCCCAGCTCCAGCTTCTATTCTTACATAATCGGCAACAGAATGAGGACACACAAGATCATTAAACATTTCAGCAGGAATAAAAACTAAACCAAGAGAAGGCACCTGCCAATCTATATCAGGCTACGTACTACAGGGTTGGTGAGTCGTTTGTAGCTTTGATGCACAGATTGGAAAGGTCCAGCTTAAGGGACTTACGATGTCCCATTGTTTAATTTTATGACACCATCACTCCACTCTTAAACGTATCGAAGAACATACACTTATGTTAAAATTTATGCCCAACGGCCAGGTGTGGTGGCTCACACTTGTAATCCCAGCACTTTGGGAGGCTGAGGTGGGTGGATCACAAGGTCAGGCGTTTGAGACCAGCCTGACCAACATGGTGAAACTTTGTCTCTATTAAAAATACAAAAACTAGCCAGGTGTGGTGGCACGCACCTGTAATCCCAGCTACTCAGGAGGCTGAGGCAGGAGAATCGCTTGAGCCTGGGAGGTGGAGGTTGCAGTGAGCTGAGATCGTACCACTGCACTTCAGCCTGGGTGACAAAGCGAGACTCCATCTCAAAAAATAAATAAATAAAATAAAAAATATATGCCTACTACAATGAATTCTATTGCCGAATTTCAAAAAAATTTACTTATGATAATGTGGGGCTCACTAGTGTCACAAACCCCAGAACGAAAACTGGTGGTGTAGATTACAAACTCTCTTAGCAGAAAGAAGGTCTAAAGACTCTTTAGGAATTAAGCTAGAAAGAATCTGTGTTTCTGATGCTGAGCATAGGGAACAGGTTGTACAATCAACCGCATCACCCCAAAGCCTCCTTGGGTCCACTGCCTCCTCAGGTCAGGGTTCTACTGTTTATTCCACATCGTGGCTATCCCTCTATCCCTCTAGGCTGTGTGATCGGGAACGTGTAAGCTGGGATGCACACAGGTGCATCTCTCCCTGAGTCATGCGCATCCTCTTTCTGCTGTCCTAGTTTTTTCTTGCAGGATACAATGTCAATTGTGTAATGTGTCCCCTCTATAGGGGTAAAGAGATGTGCTGATGTGCTCAGAAAATGAACGTGCTTCTCTGGATGCAATGAGGTACTAAAACACCTACATCTTAAAGCGGCGTAAATAAGAAGAGCAGGGATCCTCTCCTGGGAACTCAAGCAATCATTTAAACAGTGCTGCTCTCACAGAGCAGCAAATAAAGAGGTAAGTGAGATCTGCTTAAGGCAACAGCAAAGATGAGCGGTTATATGCTAACTACAGGTAGGAGTGATGAATATCTGAACTGATGAATATCACTTAAAAATTCTTGTCACATATTATCTGGATCAGAAGGCTGTGACACCACAACCAGATGCTTTAAAGGCATTTTCTCTGCTCCCTCTACTTAAAAGACAATTAACAGTTCTGTACACTCTTACTTACCTGTTCCAGAAGGCTACTAATAAAGAGGTCGGGTTACTTGTTTTCCAGTCCCAGCTAAACTTTCTGTCTTCTGCTGTGGGCAGGAATGGCAGTGGCATGTCACCAGCATTCCTGAGTGGCAGAGGGCAACAGCTGGCCATCAACATGCCAGTCATGGGCACAGCTCTCAGGGGATGCAACAACCACATTCACTTCAAGGACAATCTAAAATTGAACTCAAGGCAGCACCTGACAAGTCTCTCGTGCCCGCACCTTCCTCCTGGGCCCACCTAAAAGCAGCTCTGCAGGGCAATTTCTGTCAGCCACAGGTTCTGTGTCCTCCATCGTCCTTCCTTGGAATTCCTAGCAAGACTGAGTCAAGCATGGCCTTGGGTCTATACTGTTCTTTAGAAGAAGCACTGAGGAAAATATATCTCTTGAATTATTCTACTTCTATTTCAGAATTTTTTTTTTTTTTTTTTTTTTTTTTTTTTGAGACGGAGTCTCGCTCTGTCGCCCAGGCTGGAGTGCAGTGGCCGGATCTCAGCTCACTGCAAGCTCCGCCTCCCGGGTTTACGCCATTCTCCTGCCTCAGCCTCCCGAGCAGCTGGGACTACAGGCACCCACCACCTCGCCCGGCTAGTTTTTTTTGTATTTTTAGTAGAGACAGGGTTTCACCGTGTTAGCCAGGATGGTCTCGATCTCCTGACCTTGTGATCCGCCCGTCTCGGCCTCCCAAAGTGCTGGGATTACAGGCTTGAGCCACCGCGCCCGGCCCCTATTTCAGAATTTAACATGTTCACTGTCTAAAATCAAAATGGGTTTCACATATAAATTGGCAGTTGAATTAATAATACCAACACCCATCACACTGTAAGAAATAACTTGATTATTAACTTCTACTGACGGCCCCATGCCTCCTTCCTCGAGAGTTTCAGACTGCCCGTTGGCCCTTTGCCCAGCTAGAGGGTTCCTAACCCTCAAGAGAAACCCTCAGGGAAAGTTGACACTGTGCTTTAAGCAGAAATCATAACTGATCCAAGGGAGACCCTGGATGCAACCGCAGAAACCTGAATGGCAGCAGGGGCAGGCTCCCATTTTAAATCCTGCCTTACATTAACTCACGAAGGCAATACAGGAATCCCCCGGATGCTGAAAGGACCCTGAAGAGTATCGGATAACGATGTACTTCCAGCTCCTGGTGACCAAACAAAACAACGTAACACAACACAACCAACCATGGCCTCAGAACGCCTGACCAGCTACCTGGAGAGTTTCATTTCTTGAAGGGAAGCCTTCTACCAAAAAAAAAAAAAAAAAAAATTCCTGGTTCACAGCAGTCAAAAGAACCACAAAGGAGCAGTAGTTTCTAAGCTTCCATGTAGGTGAAGACAAAAATTTTTATAAATTTCATGAATGCTTATATCTCAACTGGTCAAAATATCAAGATATTTAAGAAAACTTTTAGCACTGCGATTAGCTATTCTCTCCTCACAAATTTTTCTTTAGAATCAGACCAAAAAGAAAAAAAAAAATTACCACTGTTCCTATATAAATCGTAAGAATAAAATAGAGCCGAGACTTAGGAACCCCTCTGATCCCAAGCCAAGAGATCCTTCCCACATGGATAATGGGCATTATCAATAATGAGAACATTCCTGAGGTCCTATGAGCTTGTGCAGCCCTGTCTTGTAAAGACAGTGAAACCACACAAATAAGGCTTCCCACTCCCTGGGCCTGAGCTCTGAAACCCAGCTGAGACAGAATCCCAAACAGCCAGAGGGCTTCCCTTCCGAAGGCAGTGAACTGAACATACGTTATTTAAGATGAATATCCAGAACTCTTACAAATGAAAAAGAACAGAACAGTCCATTGAAAAATAAGCAGAAGACTTACACAGGCCCTTCATGAAAAAGACACATAGCCAATAAACTCATTATAGCATGCCCAATATGATTAGTAACCAGGGAAATACAAATTCCTCAAATGCCCAAATTCTTTGTGTTACATTTTCAAGTAAAGTTTACCTCAAAGAGATAACACAGAAGACAAAGGTTTTGAAATCTACTATATAATCTCTCAGGGGAAAAGCTGCAACTTTGGGTGCAGAAGTAGTGTGCGGAAAGGAGAGAGGATAAAAATATGACTTGAAAGAACTGCACAAGCAGAAAAAAGATGGATAAAGGGGACATACTCAAATAGATTCAACACCATTTCATTCAAAATCCCAGCTGGTTAGTTTGTGAACAAGACAAGCTGATTTTAAAAATTTTAAAGAAGAATAAAGTGCCACTCATCAAGATACTCTTGAAAAACAAGAAAAAGGTACGGGACTTGCCAAGTCAACTGTCAACAATTATCCTAAAGCTAGACATTGAAGCTACTGGGACAGACAGAGAGCCCAACAGAACAAAACAGCTTAGAAACAGATTCACACTCTTATGGAAATTTCACTTTGACATAGCTGGCAACACAAATCAGTGGAGAAAAGGCTGGACTTCTCCAGAGATGATACTGGGACACTTGGTGATTTATTACAGTAACAACTAAATATGGTCTCCTTCTTTATGCTACATAATCACCAAACCCAGGGACTAAGAACTTAAATATGAAAAGCAAAATTACAACATTTTAGAGAACAGTAAGTACAGGAGACTGCCTAAATGACCAAGAGAGATTTCCTACAAATAAAAGCTCAAAGCATAAAGACTGATATATTTAAGGAGGATAAAATCGTTTAATTTAACAACATATTAATCTTTAATCAATCATAAAAAATGTGAAAAGATAAGACACAAACTAGAAGGTATTTGCAACATACATTATTTAAGATGAGTATCCAGAACTCTTACAAATCAAGAAAAAGACAATCCAATTGAAAAGTAAGCAAAAGATTTATATAGGCCCTTCATAAAGAGGAAACACAAATAGCCAATAAACTCATTAAAGGATGCCCAATATGACTGGAAACCAGGGAAATACAAATTAAAATCACTCAGACATTTCAAATTTATAATGTTGGTAAGCATTTTAAGGTCTAATTCTATCAAGTGTTGGCAAGGATGTGAAGTTACTGGAATTCTTATATACAGCTGGAAAAAAAACCAACCATCTGGCTTCACTTGGTAAAATAGCAGATATGCATACCTATAACTCAAAAATTGTCTTAACCATACCCTGAAGAATTCGTGTGCATGTGTACCAGTTGATGTGTACAAGAACGTTTACAGCAGAACTGTATGCAACAGCAAAACACTGGAACCAACTGAAATGTCCATCAACAGCAGAAAAGAGAAGGAAAAGATGTTCTATTCACACAAGGCTGTGAAGTACCACAGGATGCAGAGCTGCCTCCCGGGGTAAAGAGGAATGAAAACAGCAAGGTGCAGGACATTCTTCCTCCACGACTCCATTCAGAGGAAGTTCAAAACCATGCAAAACTAATACACTGTGTAGCAATACACATATATGAGGCAAGCCATAAGGAAAAGGAAGGGGTTATAGCAGAATATCCAGTCTAGTGGTTATCTCTGGGTGGAAAGGATGGGGGATTACACTGGAGAGGGAACAGTCTGTGCAACCTTAAGCTGTGTGGTGGCAACAGTGTGGCTGTTTTTATACCATACACAAATGTTATATTCCTTTAACTCTTCAATATTTAATTAAACAAAATTAAACCAGAAGATTGCCAAATATTCCAATTCTGCATTTAAAGAAAAGTTTCTCTTCTCTACAGATAATTGGGAAATGACATGCAAGTACTTCCTTGCTCATTAGCCAGCCAGGTAAGGGGTTTAATGACTTCTCTTCTACCTGACCTCACTTTTCCCTATTGCCGACTGCCTGCTCACTCTAAAGGTGCTGTCCGAGCTCCACAGCACACCCACTGCAGGGATGCTCCCGCTTGGGAGCACACTTCTGTGTGCCAGCTCTTCAAACCCACAGGACCTCCCCTTCTTTCCTAGAATCACTGTTTTCCTAAGTGTTGTATTATCTTTAGGAAAGTATAGTGCTTATGAAATGACACTTCTTAGAAAGACGTGTGTGAGCTGGGAATGGTGACATGAAATCTTCAAAATTATCAAAGTCGGTCTAAAATGAGCAGAGCTGTGCTTCTAGATAAGGCCGAAAATGACTACTCTATAGGTGTCAACAGTCTCCAAATACAATCTACAGCACAAGTAGCCTCGGGGGTAGAAGAATATGTCTATGAATTCATATCAACCCACTCTCACGTCTGTAAAACCTGAAAAACTAAATACATAAATGGAAGGTACTAAAACCTCCATCCCCGGCATCCACTGACGAGCCATGTCAATGCCTTGCTCTTTATTCACAGCCATTTCAGAAACCTCTGTGCCACCCCTCCATTTACCTCTAGATTTCTGCTGCTGTGTGGCTCAGTGGATGCCCCTACTTTAGGGAATCCCAGCAGGGGCAGACTAGCACAAAAAGCCAAGGTTGCTGTGCCTCTTGTTTACAACAACACAAAAAATGTCTTAGGCAAGACCCTACCATGACCCCTACCACCACACATGCTAACAAAAAACCATGAGGAAGAGGATGCAGTTCTCTTTGGTTACCCACGATCTGCAGTCAATCTGAGGTTCATGTTGTGAGAACTCAGGGAGCCACCATGGAAAGTTGCATGGAGGGAACCTTACCGCTTCCCTCTCTAAATGAAGCCCCAACTGTAGTATGCGAATAAAACAATCCGTCAGCTAAGTGCACACTGTTTTGTATACGTTAATAGTTTTCCATTTGTGAGGAGAAATCAGTGCAGCAATGACGACCCTGTCTCTTAAATGCATTCACTTCTGCAAACAGTTCATCACCTCCAACTGCCAATGGCCAAAGAGCGTCTCCCCTAAGATCTTGTTCAATCTCTCTGTCTGTGGGCCTGTCAAGATACAAAGCCTAACTCAACTGAATTTCTCTGGCAGAAGTGAAAATACATCATGGGTTAAGGACAAGAGTAGTTAGATGGTGAGGATGTTAACATAAGGAGGTGGGCATGTACAGGAAAAAGGAAAACCAATACCAGACACCTAAAATCCAAGACCTAGAAACAGTCATCCTGTGACCTGAAGCACAGCCATGTGCCACAAGCAACCACTCCACATCTGAACCCAGAGGCATCCTGTGACACATCTGCAGAAACAAGAACGATGGCATACAGAAAAGCAGAGACCCCGCTCCAGACAGCTACACCCACGTACAGAGAGGCCTTTGGCACAACTCCTGGCCAGCTGTCACTCCACCCCAGGTAGGGAAGCTGCTGATCTGGGGAGTGGAAAAAACAAATCTTGCATGCAAGGTTCAGCGTCCTCATAGTTTTGGCAGCTAGCTGCTCTTTTTGATCCTCTTCCCCAGGGGAGGCTCTTCCCCTGCCCACTAATCTACGTCCCATAGTCCGAACCATATCAATAACTAGAGGTAATATTTTGAACCCATCTCTCTTTGTTCAGAACTTGGGGAAGGGAGAAGGGGCACTAATTTATCAGTCTCATTCAGAGACCCAAACAGTAGTGAAGATAGAGCCCCAGAAACCTAAGTCCAAAATTCTCCCAACTAATTCCTTTCTATCTAGTAAATACTTTTAAAACTATTTTTTAAAAGATCATATTTATCCAGTTAAACTATGTACATTTTGAATCCGTTCTTCCATAAAACAAACATACATCTCAAAACTAGCTATACAAGAGGGAACTCCTGATCTTCACTTCTCCCTCCCAAACTTACCTCCCCATCTTAACAAGCAGCACTTCCCCAACTCAGTGGCTCCTGTGCCAGCTGGGGATCCTCCCTGACGCTGTCCTCTCTGATTTGCCCCTTCTGACTCAACACCAAATCTCACCAATTCTGCCTTCCAAAATATTATCTAAAAACAAACAAACAAACAAAAAACACTTCACTTCTCTCTACCTCAACTGCCACCACCCTTATCCAGTCTCCGGCTTACCTTTCATGATCACACTGACTCCTACCCGGTGCTCAGTTTCCACTCCCCTTGACCTACTACAACCCAAATTCTACATTCTGTCTTAAAAATAACAAAATGAACAGGAAAACTGATGTTACTTCCCTGTTTGAGATTCCTTATTAACTTATCACATTCTCAGCACAAAAATCTAGTGAGGCATTCAACAGCATGGACTCTAAAAGCCACAGTGCCTGACAGTAAATCCCAGCTATGGTATATCCAAGCTGTACAAACTTGGGTAAGTTATGCAGCCTCCTATCTATGTGGTCAATGAACCGATGCACGTAAAGACTGAGAACAGTGTCTGGCACCTGAGAGGCCCTCAGGACCTGCTATTACTGCCATGGAGCATGCAAGGCCCCCATGACCTGACCTCTCCTCGTCACTGCTACTTCACCCCCTCCCTTCTCCTTTTTGCTCCATACACTCCAGCTACACTTATTTTTTCAGCTTCCCCTGAGTTCCAAGCCTATCCTTCTCCAGGGCCTCTGTACACGCTGATCCCTTGGCCTGGGGGGGGCTCTTCTGATTCTAGCCTTCCCTCCTCATTCCTGGGGTCATAACTGAAATGAAATATCTTCAGATATTCCTTTCTTAAGTTAGGTCCCACTGTTATAATTTCTCATAATACTAAGTAGATTTCTATTATTGCACTTATGAGAATTTATAATTATATATCTAATTATTCACCTAATCTGTCTTCTTCATAGAATTAAAATTCTAGAGGCCGGGCATGGTGGCTCACGCCTGTAATCCCAGCACTTTGGGAAGCCGAAGCGGGTGGATCACAAGGTCAGGAGTTCTAGACCAGCCTGGCCAACCGTGTTTCTACTAAAGAATATAAAAATTGGCCAGGCATGGTAGCGGATGCCTGTGATCCCAGCTACTCGGGAGGATGAGGCAGGAGAATTGTTTGAATCCGGGAGGGAGAGGTTGCAGTGAGCCAAGATCGCGCCTCTGCACTCCAGCCTGGGCGGCAGAGTGAGACTCCGTCTCAAAAAAAAAAAAAAAAAAAAAAGCAGGCCGGGCGCGGTGGCTCACGCCTGTAATCCCAGCACTTTGGGAGGCCGAGACGGCCGGATCACGAGGTCAGGAGATCGAGACCATCCTGGCCAACACGGTGAAACCCCGTCTCTACTATATAAAAAAAAAAAAAAGATATATAGATATCCATATATATATAGATATCTATATATATAACTAGCCGGGTGAGGTGGCGGGCACCTGTAGTCCCAGCTACTAGGGAGGCTGAGGCAGGAGAATGGCGTAAACCCGGGAGGCGGAGCTTGCAGTGAGCTGAGATGCGGCCACTGCACTCCAGCCTGGGCCACAGAGCAAGACTCCATCTCAAAAACAAAAAAAGGGGGGGGGGGGGGCATTAAAATTCTAGAAACCAGGGAACATGTCTTTTGTTTATCACTGCATTTCTTACATCTTACACAACGTTCAGCGTTCTACAGATCTCCAATAAGTATCTGTAAGACGAATGAGTATAAAGAAATCTAATAACAACTTGACTTATCTTGTAAAGAAATAACCTAAAAAGTCATGTACATGCTCAAGAGGTTTCAGGTTAATGATTCATTCTTGAGACCAAAAACCTCAAAGAAGGCATTTGTAAGAAACAGAAATAAACAAAATACACAATTGAAAAAAATCAAAAAAGCTAAATCTAACAAAATCCTTTTTTTAAAAAAAAAAAATCCTTTTATGCTTATATTTTTACCTAACCCGGACAATGAATATCTCTATCTCCATCTGTCTGTCTATAGATAGATAAAAACAAGCTTAGCCAAAACTTTTTCCATCCATCCATCCATCTATCTATCTAGAAGATAAAAACAAGCTCAGCCAAAACTCTTTCTATCTATCTATCTATCTATCTATCTATCTATCTATCTATCTATCTAGAAGACAAAAACAAGCTTAGCCAAAACTTTTTCCTCTCCCGTGGGTCTCAGCTTTCTAAAAATTCAGCCAAGACAAAATATTAGCCCTTCCCTATCAACCATAAATACCTGCTTTGAACACAGTCAATATTCACCCCTACCCCTCCATCTAGGAGCTTTAATTATGGCTCCAAAGTATGCATAACTCACACTAGCAGCAGAGTCCATCTACGAGGGACGTGGAGGCCCTCAAGAGTTATGGTCAGCATCTGTTATACCAGCACACCAGAGCAAACATCTGCTGCAAGGTTGTGCTGGAAAACATTTCTATCAAGTAGGCCATCCTGTCTGGAAGATTACCAGCCCTGGAGGGATGTTTGCGAACAAAGTTTCAGCTCTTTGTGAAGCAGCCCTCTGACCGAAGCAAGCGACACAGAGTGCTGCAGAGAACCCGACGTGCATTCTCTGGGGGCATTTTCAAGGGTTTCTATTTCACAGAAAACGAAAGGATTCTAAACCATGTAGAGATGGTGGAAAATATAGTTGGATACCACCCAACGAAGATGTGCACCAAAATACCATGATAAAGTTTATCCTCAAAGTAGGAGAAGGAGAATGTAGCGGGCTTACTCATGAAAAGGAACAGTAAGGTGCTCAGACAGGACTTCTGCAAGGATTTGTCCCCAAGTTCCCAAAGACTCAACCTACCAAGAAGGAAGCTAATTTGCCAGATACTGTCCTATACTTTATAGTACTTGATCTTACCTTTCCAGATGTTTCTGTGAATTTTTTAGTCTAGTGCACCATCAGTTCACCAACTGCTCTAGGGAGATCCAAATACAACAGTTCTTATTTCCGTCTCCATCAAGAGTAATAAATGCCAAGTAAAATGCAGTATCCTATTTGGTGTGGCCTGTGTGACTGGGGGCCCAAAGCCAGGAACCGTAGCATCCACATCATCTGGGCTTTTCTGATTGGACCATAGTGTGACAAAGAGCAGTGGCTTAGGGGACACTCCTTTCTCTTGCTGACTCAATCTAAACTGCTCTGGGTGAGCACTCCCCCTTTCCATATCCCATGTAATTCTGCTCATAAAATGGGGTTGGTTTCCTAACAGGTCAAGGTGTTTTAAAAATAGTACACAGTGTTAATAAAACATACCGGGCATCTCCCAACAAATGGACCCAGGTGCAGGCAAGGTCCATTTCTGGTTCTTTCTGTTATCAGTATTATTTGAATAGCATAGGTAAGATAAAATAACAACCCTCAACTCTGATACATCCATAACTGGGCAACTACATAAAACAGAGACAATTTACATGAATGAAAGTTTAATGGCATCAAATCAACTATGGATTACTAGTATCCAGGTAAAAGTAAAAACTATAGAGTTGAAAATGTCACTAAGAAAATATATTAAAATATAAAAATACCTTTTGAAACTTCATTTTTTGGTTTATAATCTGAAGGGCAATTAGAAACTTCAGATGACAGGAGCTCAAGGCCCAGGATTTTGCCATGAAGCCACCTCCAATCTCCACCTGGGGACTTAAAACATACAATATCCTATACATTATAACCCAAGAAAAATCCCTGTTTCTCCACTAAGGGCTCCTGAGACCAGAAAGACAAGCAGGATGGTGACCTATACTTTGGGAAAACCAAATTAGCTGCCATTTCACAACATTCTATAATCCCAACTTTCAATTTCTAATGCTGGTGGCTCTAACATCACAGGTACGACAGAGCTGAAACTCAATGTAAACAGACACAATTCATCTTGCACACAACACTACACAGAGCTTTCCCCATTATTAAGAAGCTTTGCCAAAATCTTGATTGGAAGCATGCTAAACATACTGCCCACAATTCCAAATTAAACAATTTTGAGAAATATTTCTTGCTTTTCAGATTCTCAAAATATCTGAAGTTCGACAACTACATACAGGCAAGATCATTCTGATCATCAGCTGCTCAATTAATTCCCACTACTGTCCTGGGAAGCAGATATTATCACCATTTTATAGATAAGAAACCTAAAGCAAGGGAGATGAAGTAATTTGTCCAAGGACAGTGGGAGTGGAAAAAGAATTCACACACATTTCCACCTTCCAGTAATTTAACTTAAGAAGGAAGGAGCTACTGCAGAGAGAACAAACTTATCAGTAATGGAATCCCACATCACTCAGTGCTGGAGAGGGGAGCAAGCAACAAAAAAGTGACAAATCACAACGTCTGAGTCCCAGCTCTCAGCCAGAGTCACCCAACTGCTTCAGAAGATTGTTACCAAAAGGAAATAAGAAAAAAAATACATTAACTTGCTCTGTAAACCATAACATCCACTACTAGTGTATATATTATATTTCCATGAAGCACTTACCACAGTTACACTTGGTTTTTGTTTGCATTTCTTAGCAGGTGATTAGTATTTTAAGGGTAGAGAAACTGCATTACTCATTTTTATATCCTCAGCATCTATCTAAAACATCTTTCCCATAGAAACTCAAATGTCTGTTGAGTGGTTGAGTGAGTAAATAAATGTAAATAAGATAAAAAAGAAAACATATTTTAAGGGCCAAACAGCCCAAAAGCATTCAATGAGGGAAGTTTGTTACTAAATTTTCAGATAAGGTGTCTAGTATTTCCTGTAGTAAGATACTGTATATTCCCCTTCTTCTCCCCACAGAATAAATCAAGTACAAAGAAACTAAAAATAATAATACCAAAGAATGAGCAATTTCCGGGTCAGGTGCAGTGGCTCACGCTTGTAATCCAAGCACTTTGGGAGGCCAAGGTGGGTGGATCACAAGGTCAGGAGTTCAATACCAGCCTGGCCAATATGGTGAAACCCCATCGCTACTAAAAATATAAAAAATTAGCCAGGCGTGGTGGTGCATGCCTGTAGTCCCAGTTACTCAGGAGGCTGAGGCAGGAGAATCGCTCGAACCCGGGAGGCAGAGTTTTCAGTGAGCCGAGATCATGCCACTGCACTCCAGCCTGGGCAACAGAGTGAGACCATGTCTCAAAACAAAACAAAACAAACAAACAAACAAAAAAGAACAATTTCCTCTTTGGTCTTGTCTGCATTACTAGTTTAGGAAAAAAAGGAACCTCTCCTGCTCAGCTGTGGAGGCACCTGGAGGCATTTGAAGCTGGAGGTAGGAAAAAAAACGTGAAGGTGAGTTTGACCTAGAAGGAAGGTGAGCTTGACCTACAAGGGTGACTGCAAACAAAGTGCTTTGAGGAAGCAATGTCAAATTTGTGTACATCTTTTTGTAAACAGGTTCATATCCTAAATTCTTTTGTGGGAATGTAAGACATTTGTGTTTCTAAAAGGGGAGAGGAAACAAAAACAAAAACCAAAACCACCAGCCTGCAACGAAGGCCTGCAGTAGGGGAACAGGAGGAAGCAGGAGAGGCTCAGGCAGAGAATCAGCCAGTGAGAGTGTCCAAGGAACACGGGAGCACAAATCTGAGAAGGAACACTCGAATGAGGACCAATTCCATTATTATTATTCTGCTCCGTAAGGCATAGGGGACACCACCCCTCTCTCTGTGCTTAAAGGACAGCCATTCCATTAACTACCCACCTTGAATGGATTCCAGAGAAAGACCTTGTCCCCCAAGGAACATTAGCAAAAGCCTTCAAGCCAGGGCTAAGAGCCTTAGTGACAAATGAGAAGGCACAGAACAAATGGACAGAGATCATCTCTTGACAACCTATGCTAATTCTCCTGTTCCTACCATCAGGAAAGTGGGAGGGGGAAGAGCTGCTGTCCTATCACTTGGGTCAAATTTGACCAATTCTGGGGTCAAATTTGAATCCCAGCTTCTAGAGCTGAATTCAATGTGGAGTTTATTGTCCATGCCAAAATTCAAAGGCTGATCAAGTTGAAGAATGTGACATGGACATAATGTGAAGTACATGAAAACTCACATACAAAGTACCTGTCCTCCTGGAATCAGTCCCCAGTTATCACAGAGCCGAGGAAACCAGTCCCCTATTATCAAATCCTCTTACTCTCAACTAGAGTGATGGAATTTGGGAGGAACGTAGCAGACTTCTAAAGATTGCTCAGCTACAAGCAGGATTTTCATCTCCTTTTCAGCCATGGATAACAATGAAAGCAGTCAACCGTCTACTAAGTCAAGTTTAATTTTAACAGCATAAAGTATCGCCCACTACTCCTCTTTGTAATTATACTTCCAGAAGTAAAATCCAACTCGAATTAACTTAAAAAAATTGTTATTGAGGTAAAATTCACACAACATAAAATTAATCTTTTAAAGTTTACAATTCAGAGGCAGTTAATACATCCACAATGTGTACAGTCCTCACATTTAATTTCAAAACACTTTCATCATCCCCAAGGAGACCCCTTCCCCTCATTAAGCAGTCAAAATGAACTTTTTCCACAATGGCATTCTGTGTGATACATCATGCTTTCTCCACAGTGTCAGTTTATTCACTTTCAACAGCATCTTTGCATTTTAAAGGTAAGGGAAAACCCAAAGGACCATGAGAACTAACACTCACAAATGTGCTTTCCTGTCTACCACGTGACTGTATACACATCTGGTGAGACAGTTATCTCAGGCAAAATGTAATGTGTGTCTTCCCTGGGGGGAGAAACAGGAGCTGATTCTAATGGAATGTTTACTATGTGACAGATACTGAGTCAGAAACAGCACAGCAGCCAAGACTGGGTGCTCTGCAGCCACACTGCCCAAGTTTCAGTTCCGATTCAGTGTGAACTCCGTGTTCTTTGGCAAGTCATCATAATCTCTCTGCCTCCTTTGTCTTCACATGTATTGTGATGGCAACACCACCACTTGCCTCATGGAGATGCTATGAAGGTTAAGTAAGTTCAAGTGCTTAGAACAACGTCTAGTGCATAATAAGAGCTCAATCACTGTTGCCTTATTTGACGTTCACTACGACTCTGAGGGAGGTTCTATTTGTGCCCCCATTTCATTACTGAGCAACCTATATTTTACAGCATCTAAGAGACTTACCCCAAAGCCCCAGAGAATGAGTGGGATAGCTGGGATTTGAACCCCATTCTGAGTTCTGCTGGCTTAGCAACCATTCTGTAAAATGTACCAGGGAACAAAACCTTTCTGATCATATTTACCAAACTCATGTTAAGCAAAATCATGCTCACACATGAAAATGTAAAAAAAAAAACAAAACAAACAAACAAAAAAACACATGAAACTGTCACCAAAATGGCACTAACCCAACTGTGCTACAGTTTTATTTCCTGCTGGCTTCTCAGTTCTCTAAGCCTTGAGGATCCATGCTCCTTAGACCATTATTACCTCTTCCCCCATATACAATAAGTTCCTGGCTCTTCTGATCTTTCTCGTTCTTACTGGACACCATCCCCTGACTTCGGGCTCTCACCGTTCTCATTCTCAGAGACTAAGATCTTCTGCTATTTGTACTTTCTGATTTCAGGCTCTTTATTCTCTGATACACACTGTTGCCAGAATAATCTTCAAAAGATTGACTGCAACTTTCAACTTTAATTCAATAATACAAATATTTCTTGAGCATCTAGGTGCAAGGCACCATGATGGAGATAATATGAGTAAGACAGTCCTTGCCTTCAGGAGCTCAATCCAAAAAGGGAGTCATAAGACAAAGCAGAGCCAGAGAAGGGCCCTAAGAGAGGCATGATGTTCTACGGGGGTGTTCAAAGGAGTTATATCCTCTTCAGATTAGAGAAAGATTAATGAAGAAAATTAAGTTTAAAAACAGAGCATTTCCACATGGAGTAACAGAAGGGCAGGCATTCTGGGCAGAACACTGCAGGAAAACGGCAGACAGTAAGTCTGGGTGTTTGGCAAGGGCCAGAAGTGCAGAAAGAAAAGCAGCAGGGAAGGGGCTTGGCAAAGCTGATTTGGACCACAGTATAAAAGGTCTTGACTCTCAGGCAAGGGGGTTAGTACTGAGTGTGACTGATGAATCTCCATAGCTTTGCTCTCCTGTGTGCTTTGTTCAGGGCTGGTTCTCACCGTCTGTCTCCCCATCACTCAAGGCCTAGCCCAATTCTCAGCTTCTTCCTAAAGTGTGTCTTGACCACCACGGTGTAAAATAAGATCTCCTTCTATTAACAATGACCACCTGTACAATTTATTTGGCAATTAGTCACGTAGTGCTTCTAACATCTGTTACCAGTCTTAAATGATTTTTCCTTTTTCTTATTATTTACGATGCGTATTTATGTCTTGACTCCCCAGTGAAGTATTCACTGAACTCTAGAGTGGGGGAGGAGAGTTCCTCAAATCTGGAAGATCACCAGAAACACGCAGCTTAAAAACAGATTTTGTCAGGTGACTCTGAAGACCAGCTGGGTATGCAATCCACTACACCAATGGAATCAGGCACAGGGCCTTGCTATACTACAAAAAATTTGCTATTTTTACAGATACCTGTGATTTTTACTTCATGTCTCAACAGGAAACAGGTGCACCAATGTGCACGGCCACTAAGAGGACATGAGAGTCCCTGCTTTTCAACAACCTCACTTCTACTTAAAACTGATACACTTTTTTTGTAAATATAACGGGTGTGAAGTAATATGTGCATTTTAATGTGCATTTCCCTATTTGTTAGTGAGGCTGCAAAACTTTCCAGACTTTTCAGATTTCCTCAGATAAAACTGCCTGTTCTCATCTTTCACCCATTTTTCTATTGAACTAGTTGTGTCTATTACAGATTTACACAAGTTCTTCATGCAGTCTAGATACTAATTCTGTTATGTTATAAATATCTACTCTCAGTCTGTCACTTTTTTCTTGCTTTATGGTTCCCTATGAAACACAGACTTTTTAAGTCTTAATATAGATAAATATATTATCATTTACTTCTTGAGTTGTACTTTTTGTACTATTTCTTATAAACCCTTCCCTACTCATGGAACATTAAAATGTTCTATTTTCTTATAGTTTTAAAGTCTTGTTTTTTGTGGCTTTAACTTATCTGGAAGTTATAATCTTATTGTATCCTGTTCCCATATACCAGCTAAGTCCGCTAGTCCCAAACCATTTACTGAATAATTCGTTAGTTCCCCACGGATATTACATAGTTCTGCCTCCATTACACTGACGTCTCTATTTTGCATCAAGACCACCAGGTCTTAATTACTCTAACTTTACAAGTCTTATCTCATTTGGACAAAGCCTATCTTCCTTGTTTCTTACTCAATTTTCTTACTATTCTTGGATCTTTATTCTACCACACAGATCAGTCTGCTGGCTCCACAAAAAACCCTGTTAAAACTGTGACTGAAATGATGTAGTAATGAGAGAGTAAGGGTATCTTTATAATGCAGAGTACTTTTTCCATTAACATTGACACACCATCTCTCCATTTATCTATGCCTTTTTTTTGGGGGGGGTCTTTTAATATTTTATGTCTTTTTTTTTTTAATAAAGAATTTGCATATCTTTTTTTTGAGACGGAGTTTCACTCTTGTTGCCCAGGCTGGAGTACAATGGCACGATCTCAGCTCACTGCAACCTCCGCCTCCCAGGTTCAAGCGGTTCTCCTGCCTCAGCCTCCCTAGTAGCTGGGATTATAACAGGCATGCGCCACCATGCCCGGCTAATTTTGTATTTTTAGTAGAGATGGGGTTTCTCCATGTTGGTCAGGCTGGTCTCGAACTCCTGACCTCAGGTGATCTGCCCACCTCGGCCTCCCAAAGTGCTGGGATTACAGGTGTGAGCCACGGCACCTGGCCGAATTTGCATATCATTTGTTGTACTTACTGCTAAGAATCTTATAGCTTCTGTAGCCACTGTGAATGGCTTTTTTTTTTTTTTTTTTTTTTTAAGAGACAGGGTCTCACTATGTCATTCAGGCAGGACTTCAACTCCTGGGCCTAAGTGATCTTCCTGCCTCAGTCTCCTGAGTAGCTGCAACTACAAGGTCATCCCACTGCATCTGGCTCAGTATTTTTATTTCATTTTATTTTATTTATTTATTATTTTTTTTGAGACAGAGTCTTGCTCTGTCACCCAGGCTGGAGTGCAGTGGTGTGATCTTGGCTCACAGCAAGCTCTGCCTCCTGGGTTCACGCCATCCTCCTGCCTCAGCCTCCCAAGTAGCTGGGACTACAGGTGCCCGCCACCACGCCTGACTAATTTTTTGTATTTTTAGTAGAGATGGAGTTTCACTGTGTTAGCCAGGATGGTCTCAATCTCCTGACCTCGTGATCGGCCCACCTTGGCCTCCCAAAGTGCTGGGATTACAGACGTTAGCCACCGCGCCCGGCCTGGCTCGGTATTTTCAATAAATTACATTTTCTACTTTGTTGGTGGTGGTCCACAGGAACACTACCAATTTTTAAAAAATCTTTAAACTGTAAAATTTTTCTATATTTCCATTTGTTCCAGTAATTAAGTCTCTACATTTTTAATGTGGCTAAACGTATCACCTACAAATCAGTTTTGCCTCTTCTTTCCATTCCTGTGTCATATATATTTGTGTGTGTATTTGTGCGTGTGTATACATATATATTATAGTTCGACAAAGTCATGCTCTGTTGCCCAGACTGGAGTGCGGAGGTATGATCATAGCTCACTGTAACTTGAACCCCTGGGCTCAAGCAGTCCTCCCACCTCAGCCTTCCAAGTAGTGGGGCTACAGACACACTCCACCATGGCCGGCTAATATTTTTATTTTTTGTAGAAATGAGGTCTTTCTATGTTACCCAGGTTGGTCTTGAAATTTTGGCCTCAAGTGATCCTCCCTCTTTGGCCTCCCAAAGCACTGAGATTATAGGAGTGAGTCACCTCACCTGGCCATATATTTATATACTTTTATATAAACACACATATATAGGGTCTTTGTCCAAATGTGTCATATAGAAATCTGAGTAAAAAGTCTAATAATATTAGTGATGACAGTAGGCAACCTTATTTTGCTCTTTATTTTCAGTGAAGGACTGACAGTTTCACCATTAATTACGATGCACAGGGGCTACATGTGTGGCTCACGCCTAAAGTCCCAGAACTTTGGGAGGCTAAGGCAAGAGTGATCACTTGAATCCAGGAGTTAGAGACCACCCTGGGTAACATGGTGAAACACCATCTCAAAAAAAAAAAAAGAAAAAAAGAAAACAAAAGTTATCCAGGGGTAATGGCGTGCACCCGTAGTCCCAACTACTTAGGAGGCTGAAGCGGGAGGATCACGGGAGCCCAGGAGGTCGAGGCTGCAGTGAGCCATGATTGCATCACTGCACTCTAGACACAGTGAGACTCTCACACACACACAAAAATATATACATACACACACACACACACATGCATATATAAATATATATGACACTTAATATAGTTTTGGAAGTTATTATTTTTCACATTAAGGACATGTCCTGTCATTCCTAGTCTCCTATAAGCCGTCGTTACAGAGAACACTGTATTTCGCCCACTGAATTTTATGCAGCTATGGAAACAAATGCACTTGTTTCTCAGTGAATTATATTATTTCTCAGTGAATGGCAAACTACATTTTCAAAGACGGCCAAAACAGTGTCTCCCACCTCACATAGTCTTTAATGTGACCTTGTCACTCTCCATCAAAAGATGGGGTCTTCCAGAGCCCAAGGAGGGAGAATCGCTTGAAGCCGGGAGGTGGAGGTTGCAGTGAGCCGAGATCCTGCCACCACAACGCCAACCTGGGCGACAGAGTGAGACACTGTCTCAAAATAAATAAATAAATAAATAAATAAAGATGGGATCTATAACTAGGTGCAGTGGCTCATGCCTATAATCCCAACACTTTGGGAGGTTGAGATAGGAGGATCACTCGAACCCAGAAATTCGAGGCCAGCCTGGGCAACAGAGACAGTCCTCATTTCTACAAAAAATAAAAATATTAGCCAGGCATGGCGTCATGCACCTGTAGTCCCACCTACTCGGGAGGTTGAGGTGGGAGGACTGCTTGAGCCTGGGAGGTCGAGGCTGCAGTGAGCCGTGACTATGCCACTGCACTCAGCCTAAATGACATCAAAACCCTATCTTAAAAAAAAGCCTACTTTCCCTTCCCTTGAATGTGAACTGGACTTAGTGACTGCTTTGTAAACAATACAATACAGTAGAACTGATGCTGTGTGAATTTTTTTTTTTTTTTGAGACAGAGTCTCACTCTGTCGCCAGGCTGGAGTGCAGTGGCGTGATCTTGGCTCACTGCAACTTCCACCTCAACCTCCGGGTTCAAGTGATTCTCCTGCCTCAGACTCCTGAGTAGCTGGGGCTACAGGCGTGCACCACCACACGCAGCAAATTTTTGTACTTTTAGTAGAGATGAGGTTTCACCATGTTGGCCAGGATGGTCTCAGTCTCTTGACCTCATGATCCGCCGCCTGCCTCGGCCTCTCAAAGTGCTGGGATTACAGGCATGAGCTGCTGCACCCGGCCAATACTGTGTAACTTCTAAGGCTAGGTCAGAATGCAGCCAGCCATCCTGCTGTGGGAAGCCCAAGCCAAATGCAGTGGCCAAGTATAGGTATGCCAGGTTTCCATCCCAGCTGAGCCCAGCCTCAGAGTCATCATCACAGCCAGGTGGCAGACATGTGAGTAAAGAAGATCACAGCTGTTTATGTCACACCCAGCCATTTGTGTCTTCCCACTTGAGGCCTAAGAAATCACGGCACAAAGACACCCTTACTGCCCCATTCAAAATTCCTGAACCATGGAATCCATAAACAGAGCAAAAAGGTTGTTTTATGCCGTTTTGGATGGGTTTGAGATGGTATGTCATCCAACGGTAGAAAGCTGGAACACAAGACTAGAGTCTCTCATGGTAAACTATCTTTCCATTCCTGGGATAAATCCTACTCGGTCGCCATGTGGTACTTTTCATACATTGCTGGGTTCAGTTGGTTAATATTCCACTTAAGACGTTTTATGTTTTGCTTAGTGAAGGGAGAAAGTGACCGACAAAAAATGTTTCCTTCTTAGATCGCATTTACATGGTTTTGAGATCAAGGTTAAACTTAGCCTTTTAAAGAAAGTTGTGAAGCTTGCCTTCTTCTCCTCGTCTCTCAGAAATAGCTTAAAGATTTGTTAATTAAATATCGGGTATATTCATCTGTAAAACTGCCGGGCGGGGCGGGGCGGGGAGGGGGCGGGGGGAGGAGGTGCTGGTGCTGGGAAAGGGGTACTTAAACCAATGATCCAGTTTGTTTCTTTTTTTTTTTTTTGAGACGGAGTCTTGCTCTGTCGCCCAAGCTGGAGTGCAGTGGCTCGATCTGAGCTCACTGCAACCTCTGTCTCCCGGGTTCGAGCAATTCTTCTGCTTCAGCCTCCCTAGTAGCTGAGACTACAGGTATGCGCCACCACACCCAGCTAATTTTTGTATTTTTTGGAGACGGGATTTCACCATGTTGGCGTGGCTGGTCTCAAATTCCTGACCTCGTCATCTGCCTGCCATGGCTTCCCAAAGTGCTGGGATTACAGGCCTGAGCCACTGCGCCCAGCTTTTTTAAACAAAATAGAGACAGAATCTCACTAGGTTCAGGCTGGTCTCCAACTCCTGGCCTCAAGTGATCCTCTCGCCTCACCCTCCCATAGTGCTGAGATTACAGGTGTCAGCCTGGCCAAAACCTTAGCTTTTTAATTTCAAATCATCCTCGGTTTTTAAAAGCAGAGTGTCCTACAGATTCTAATCTGAGAGTATTCTCCCACAGTAATTGTTGACTAGATTAAACTACTTCTTGATTAACAGAATGAGAGAGAAGAAGAGTCCTTGGGCAATCGAAAACCACAGTTAAAGCACACCAGGGCCGACAATCTATACAGCTACTTACAAAGGTGGGCTAGACGGCAGCAGACTTGTGCCGACTGTGTCAGGGCCAGGCGGAAGGCTGCTCTGGGTGAGGTGATACGGAGGACCCAGCTCGGTCCTGAAGCTTGGCTCCTCACCCCACCCTCCTTGAGGATGACTATCAGCCCTAGACAGTCACCAAAATATTGCCAGAGCTGGGGAGATGAAGCCCCTGGTCCCTGTGCCACTTCTTTGGAATAAACCAACTGACTATATGTCGGTTTTTTTGGGTTTCCTTTTTTGGGGGGTGAGGGTGGATGGGGGAGTGGCAGAGGTGTTGTCTGAAGTATCATAAAGTTTTTGAAGACAAAGGAGACTGCAGGCTAAGTTAAAACACTGAAAGAATAGTGACTGATGGTCAAGAGTGAGAGGGGAGCATGGCTCTGCTGGTAGCAGTATGCTCAATATAATCTCTCAGGAAGACACAAGGCACTGGCTACCAAAGGCCTTAAAAATGCATACACTACTTCAAATAAATATTTCTAGGAATGAATCTTAAGGAAATAATTGCCCCAAAATAAAACAAAGTCACTTATTAAGAAATTTTTTTTTGCAGCAGTAACCACTCCCCACAAAATACCCCAGAAACTGAAAATAAATGTTCAAAACTAGAAGTTGGTTAATAACATTATGATGTCTTTTAAAAACGCAACCATCAAAAATTACTCCATACACGCTTTAAGCAAAAGATCAATACAGATAAGTTTTAAACAGTTATAAAATAAAAAATTCAGTTATAGAACAGAATGAGGCCATTTCTGTTTAAAATATTTATTGATAAATGCCTAGAAATAGTCTGAAGAATATGGGCCAAATTGTTAATTAGTGGCCATCTCTTAGCGATGGAATTACTGACTTTTCTTTTTCTTTTTTGAGACGGAGTCTCACTCTGTTGCCAGGCTGTACAGGCACGATCTTGGCTCACTGCAACTTCCGACTCCCTGGTTCAAGCGATTCTCCTGCCTCAGCCTCCCGAGTAGCTGGGATTACAGACATGCGCCACCACGCCCAGCTAATTTTTGTATTTTTAGTAGAGACGGAGTTTCACCACGTTGGCCAGGATGGGCTCAATCTCCTGACCTCATGATCTGCCCGCCTCAGCCTCCCAAAGTGCTGGGATTACAGGTGTGAGCCACCGCAGCCAGCCTGATTTTAATTTCCTACTGTATATTCTTCTGTGTTTTCAAGGGGGGAAAAATTACTAAAAACACACCCGTTCCCTTCCCCCTACCAACTACAAAGCCAAACTTAAGTGTATCATGATTTTCAACTGTAGTTAATCCACCAGATTCATATTTTTTTAAAACTGAGACAGGGTCTCACTGTTTCCCAGGCTGGAGTGCAGTGGTGTGACCACAGCTCACTACAGCCTTGACCTCCTGGGTTCAAATGACTACAGGTGCGTGGCACTACACCTGGCTAATTTTTTTATTTTTATTTTTTTGTAGAGACAGGGACTCACGATGTTGCCCAGACTGGTCTCGAACTCCTGGGCTCAAGCAATCCTCCCTCCTTGGCCTCCAGAAGTGCTAGGATTATAGGCGTGACACTGTCCCCAGTCAGATTAATATTTTAAGGAGAAGAAGGCAGTACTGCAACTTTTTTTATTTTTTAAGGTGCATTTTTAGGAATAAAGGGGCAACAGGTCTGCAACTTACTCTCAAATGGTTCATGTGGGGGAAAAACACACACACACACAAAAGGAGGGTTAAATAATGTGCTAAGATGTTAATATTTGGAGAATCTGGGTAAAGAATATATGGGAATGCTGTATACTCTTCTTGTAAATTCTTGAAGTTTGAAATTATTTTAAACCAAATGGTTTTTAAAAAAATTATGCATAGAATAACCCAAACTTTTTGAAAGTCAAGTGTTACACACAAAATAAATTTCTGTTTATCTGCATGTGTTTTTGTGAGAGGGAGAATAGTTCAGAATAATTACAACAGGTTGAGAATTGAGAATTCCATTTAGTCCAGTTAGAATCTTAAAAACCTAAGAAGTATTACATACATATATAATTGTAGACCACATTTTCAGCCCAGGCAAAAGTCAGAGTTCATACAACTCTGTGGAAGGAGTGAAAAGAACCCTGCCACAAATGTGCTACAGGACCCTGCATCATCTCCACCACAAAACAACCAAGGTTCAAAAATCCACTTCTTTAGATCAAGAATAACTCTGGTTGGCCGGGCGCAGTGGCTCAAACCTGTAATCCCAGCACTTTGGGAGGCCGAGGCGGGCGGATCACGAGGTCAGGAGATCGAGACCATCCTGGCTAACACGGTGAAACCCCGTCTCTACTAAAAATACAAAAAATTAGCCAGGCGTGGTGGTGCGCGCCTGTAGTCCCAGCTACTTGGAGGCTGAGGCAGGAGAATGGCGTGAACCTGGGAGGCGGAGCTTGCAGTGAGCCAAGATCGTGCCACTGCACTCCAACCTGGGTAACACAGCGAGACTCCGTCTCAAAAAAAAAAAAAAAAAAAGAATAACTCTGGTTAGTACTGCTAAATCAGTGGAAAGTTAATGAACACGGAGGATAAAGTCCAGAAAGTGCTGTCTGCAGTGTCTGGGGCGGGCATTTGCATTAGGAAACCCTCTGTGGTACAGGCTCTCTTAGTGGCCAACTGTTTGGTGATCTGTACATTTTTAGCATAGAACCTTGAAATGATACAGCTGTGATGGTCATTACAGAATGCTCTTTTTGTGTGACAGAATTGTGACAGGCTCCCAGGACCTACACCCAGAAGGAAGCAGGACCACATTTCTGCCTAGAGAAGGGGACGGAGCAGATTCCAGGACACCAATCAAACAGAAGCTTCCATCACAGTGCCCTTTGCTACCTTATGAGACAGTTCGCATCTCAACAGCTCTAGGATACAAAGCAAGCACATATATTTATAAGTTGGCCAAGGAATCCTACTGTGAATAAAGAATTTCTATGATAATAAAATCCCACTTTTTTTTTTTTTTTCCTATAAAAAGCAAACCTTGTCCCAAATGCAAGCACTTACCACAGAGGTTCTGTAGGGGAAGCCTACCTCTAAAGGCCCTAGTTCTTGGTTCATCCCCACTCCATGACCTGGACAAGACCTGTGAGGGTGCCATTTTTAGTATCACCGTACCTCAGTTTCTCCACCTGTGCATGTGGAGTGATACTGGTAGCCCTCATAGACTTATGGGGATGACTGCTGAGCTGATGTCTATAACATGTTCTTAATTGCAAAGGCGAAAGAGCTATAAATACAAGGTCAAAGCAGCATTTAAAAACCTTTTTAAAGCTGCAACCACTTCTTTCTTTTGAAAGAGAGAACCACAGGGAGGATCAAAGGCATGTCGCTGTTAACTGCTGCCCTCAAGGCCTCACCCTCCACCTGGCAGAAACCCCAAAGGGAGGTCTACCATGATTTTTACCTTGACTAACAAAATCTCAAGACAAGTTGTACAATGGTTTCCTGGAACATTCTGAGTAAAGAAACGGGATACCAACATAGCTCACCGAGCTTGTACCTTCTATGAAGACTGGCATTAAAAGTAAAAGGGAGCCTTGGGGGGGGGGGGGGGTAGAAATGCAAACATGGAGGGAAAACATAGTTTCCCCTTGTCTCTCTCTGCCACAAAAGCCTGGCCACAGTGACTCCACTAGGTTGAAGCAGCCTGCATAATAAAACGCTTAACCTTGGCTAAGTTAACCTCCTCAGCCATTAAAAAAAAAGCGGGTGGGGGGAGGGCTAGCAAAATCAAGCTTACGGGAAATAAATCTAATCAAAGCCGAGCAGTAACAAAGGGCACCAGAAACATTTCTACTGTATCACATCCCACAGGCTGGCCAAGAGCCCGGAATTTTCATTACAACTTTCAAAGAGAGCGAGAGGAGGAGGAAAAAAGATTTCACAAAAGCATTATCAAGGCCCCAACCCAGGATGCCCTGCTGTACAACCAAAATTTGTAAGAGGTCAGCCTTTCAGAGAGTCAAAAACCCAGCATGTGGAAACTGGCAGGCCTTTTATATAGTGGGAGGGGTTCTTAAAACGACTACTGTTTCGCACTGAAGTCTCCGAGCTCCACAGATCATTAAAGGTTTCTGAACCACAGAGAAAGGAGGGCAGAGTTAAGGAAATAAATCAAAAGTTCCTCTGGGACGCACAAATGCCTACTTGGAACAGGCTTTCAGCACGAATATCCTCCACATTAAACAGGGAGGACTTTTCAAAATAAAAGCAGAAAAGAGATTCATTTTGTTATAAGCAATGCACTTTTTCCTTTTGGTGTAAAGGTTATGTGTGCTATAAAAAATGACTCCTGTCGTGAGTGCTGCAGGGAGGTGGAGGCTGGGCTTGGGGCAGGGGGTGGTGGTGGTCAAAGAAAACAAGTAGAAGCGAATACAACGCCAGAGAGCGCTGTGTTTGGGGGTCCCCAAACAAATATAAATGTCCTGCAATGATTTGGGGGTAGGATGTGAGGTAGGAGAATGGTATCAGAAAAGAATTTCTTCTACATTTATTCCTTGCCATCCTTGCCCAAGAACTGAAATCATTTTCCCACAGCCAGAAAGAACTGTCTTCTTTGTGTGTGTGCAACACACACAGTTGCAGACCTGGAGAAAAGAGACTGTGCCGTTTTGAAGGCAGAGCCTCACACTTCTTAAGGGAGTATCAGTTGTCTCAAAACCAGCAGAGGGAGTACAGCGCTGGAGAAGACGAATGGCCAACCGGATGCCTAAGGATTCACGTTTAGCCCCGACAATGGTTGTAAAGCTGAGCTATCTACCATACCTTCTGCCCTTGCTCTCCTGTTATTCAGCAATGGTAAACAGAATGAAAAGCTATACTACCTACTCAGACTGAATTAGCTTGTTCTAACAACCGCATGAGGCAGCAGAGAGAAAAGTAGAACTGTCCACACTTCTGCTGGGATCCAGTTCCTGTGAGCAGCAGCGGGGGAAGGCTCAGTGAAAGGCAGAAAGACCAATTTGGACTGATAGCAAATACCAAGGCAACGATTTTACCTTAAAATCCAGGGCTCCTAGGCCAGTCTGTGAACAGCTCATTTCCACAATTTTTGTTTATGAGGGGGCAGAAGGGAGAACTCTGTCACTCAAGCTTTGCTTTCAACAGCTGATTTGAAACAAAAGCAGCACACACATGAAGGCGTATGTCTGCTAAATGGCTGCTACCTTAATCTTTAGCCACAGTTTATCAAAACATGTAGGAATGGGTTGAGAAATTAACTGGTGCTAAGATTATCAGCATGGACAAGTTCCTGGGGAGGGCCTGGGGACACGATCAAAGCTAATGGTCCCTCTGCCAGGAGCAAAGAGACTACTATTTCATGCATGATGATGCTGTGCTTTGGCACTGGAAATCTGTGCTCAGGTACATTCTAAGTGTCGAAATCATGTAATCAATGGTTAGTCTGGGTATGCACTATTCAATCAGGCAATGTTTTTTTTTTTTTTTACTAAATCCAAACATTAATGCTTTCTCATTGTGGGAAATGACAGCTGGGATGAAGACGAGTTCAACTCAACAGAACAAACACAACATATATGTGACTTTATGTCAGTCTAGGAACTGTGCACTGGTGTACACAGAGCAGGCACTGAGTTAACACACATGCCTGCCTGCCTGCCTGCCTGCTGGGTGAAGGAGGGCTGGGCGGGGGGGCGAGGGGGGGGCCGCCCTGGCTGGGGGACACCGGCTGGGGCCATTGTTGCCACTTTCTTCTCTTTGTAGACATTAAGTTTTACAAAGGGCTGAATGATAAAGGTCCACAAAATCTCATCCAGAATGGCTGTTGCAGGAAGCAGAGGCCTGAGCATCCTGTAGCCAGAAGCCCGGCCAGCGGGTATGCCAACTCCACAGGCCCATGTGAAGAGCCTCCGTGAGGAAGATGTTACGGCAATAATTCTCTAAGTCTCCCAGGGATGAGATCAGGACAATGTACGGAAGGTGAAGTGATGCAGATTTCAGCTTAATAAAAAGGAAGGTGGCCCAAAAAATGGAACTGTTCAAAACCACAATGGCTTCATTTAATGGGTTAGATGTCCCCACTCTGCAGGAATGCTGTAGAAGATTCAGGTGGTGAGAAATACCTCAACAGACAAGAAAGCTACTTCAAGGACTTCCTTCGGCAAGGCATTTCAAACAAGTTTTAACACTGAAAACACCCATCCTTCAAAGAGCTTGAAGCCCCAAGTGTAAATCTTCCAGGATGCACAAGACTTCCGAAGCCCTCATCCTCCCATTACTACTTAATGTCCACACTACATTGTTCGGCACTTGGTTTCCCTCCAACATGCACTGTGGCAGCCAGTCAGACATCCCAGGGAGCACAACCACAGCTCCCTATTTTCTCCCCATGCTCAATAAGCTCAGTAAATGCTTGATGATTGACTAGTATTAGGAATAAACTAGGAGCATTTTACATTCACCCCATCTAGTTAAACATCCCAAATAACAGATTTCCAGAAAAATGTTGCAACAAATGTAAGTATTTATAGACATGCCCGGTAAGGTATGTAGCATTTGGAGAAATAATAACTAGAATAGAGTACTGTACAAAAGAAAATGGTACACTTTTGTGTGAGTCTAAGATATACTGGACAAACAGGTATTCCTATTTGTAAACACGGACATCTTAATAAAAATACAAAATGACTACATAAAGAAGTATTACATCCTTTAACTCGTCTGGTGGCCATAAAATGGACAGATGCACATGGACTTTTCTCCTGAGTCACCTGATAGATTTACATGATCAAAAGAAATAAGGGCTTCAAATCTTTTTTTTTTTTTAAGAGATGGGGTCTTGCTAGGTTGCCCAGGCTGGACTCAAAGATATCCTCCTGCCTCAGCCTCCCAGGTAGTAGGGACTATAGTAGGAGCATCTACCATGCCCTGCTAGAACTTCAAGTTTTGAAGGGCAAATTCACCCCAGAGGATAGAACAAATGCCAGTATTCTGACTAATAGCCCCAGATGAGCCAGCTTCCCACCCATCCCCAGTAAGGTGGCAGACACATAAGGGAAGCCATCTTGGACCTTTCAGGCCAACTCATCTACTAGGTGATACTACAGAGTGAGCTTTAGACACATGGCATGGAAACAAATGGCCAGTTGAGTCTCACCTAAATTCCTGATCTACAAAGTTATTAAAACTATAATGTTTATAGTTTTAAGCCAGTAAATTAAATATACTAAAAGGTTTTGGTTTTTAGAAATGTATTTAAAAGTTTTAGGGTTTTTCTTTTTAGCCTCACATTATCCAAAACATGTAGAGTTTGCCCCCAGTTCACTGGCTGTGCTTTACTTTGCGAAACTAGCCATGTATCCAGATTCATCGGGCCTGTTTCCTTTAGAACTTAATTATTCTTCCTATTGTTCCACAAATTACAGATTCTCTCCAAATGAAAACATTTCTCTCCACAACTTAAGGCCACAAACCTCTGACCTAATTCAATGTGTCTCATTAGCACATTTGCAAAACAGAGCACTTGTGGGAAGAAGAACCAAGTTCTGATCTTAGAAGCCCTGTGCCTAAGTCAATAATCACCAAGTCCCAAAGGTGCTGGATAGATGCTGCTCCAGCCCCGAAAATAATCAAACACACAAAAGTTACTATTAATATTTCTTGCGGAACAACAATCACAAAACCCCAACTCCTGCACGTGGGAACAAAGTGACAATGGCAGCAGCTGCAAATACATAAGCGAAGCGTCACTGAAGAAAGTCTCCAACTTAATATTGCTCCCAACACCCTCAGTGGTGGTTCACTCGTACAGCAAAGACACGGGATAAAAAATTCCACAGACTGTTTTCAAGATAATAAAATGGCATATGATGATGACTCACTAACAGACTAAAAGGAAAAAATATCCGTCAACAGTCATAAGAAGCTTACAAAGCTGCAGAGATCTGGCACCACTAAAGCTCCTCCACCTCCCCTGGCTCTCACCTCCAGTATACACAAGTACGTGGGGCATACAAAGTCTGTGTGTTCATGTGCACACCCTTTAGGGATTAATTTGAAGCTAAGTTGAAATTGGCTAATGGCTTACTCTACTGCTTAAGACAGTATTTTATTATTGACTGGCTCAATAAACCTGCTGAGAAAAATAAACAATGGATTTCAATCTTATAAATAATCTAGAACACAGAACCGCTGTGCAAACATGAGAGCTGATTTACTGCGCACAATAAACAGAACAGGAAGGACCAGTGTGGCATAGTGAACCCCAAGTCCTAGTCCCATTGTCCTGGGACAGTAGAGTTCACTGGGGTTTTCTGTCTGTTACACAAAGTCGAAGGCCTGGGATATCCAGGTTTCAAACTGGTCTTAAAAAAAGCATTTCAAAGCAGAGCAGGTTGAGAAGTTTTGGTGGTGCCAGCTCTCTGCAGCTTTGTAAGCTTCCTATGACTGTTGATGGATTTTTTTTTCCTTTAGTCTGTTAGATTTTGCTCACACTGAAGAGCAAAAGATGAGGAAAATGTTTCTTTAAAAATAATGAAGAGTTTTCATGTCTTAGAACCAATAATTATCTACCTATGGTTACAATGTATTTCTAACCCATCATTTATACATGTGGGAACACACACACATTTCATTTTAAGCAAATAATAGGGCCTGTGACAGGACTCTAAGGGTGCTATAATGAGGTATTAAAATGAGGTCCCTGCCCAGAAGGCTTTATATTCTATATAAATACATATACGCATTCATGCACACATGTGTACAGAATAATGCATGGAAAAGAGGAATCAGAGTCAAGTACAAGACTAAAATAAAATACATTTTAATTTTTTTTGTTTATTGTTGTTTTTGATACAGAGTCTCGCTCTGCTGCCCAGGCTGGAGCATAGCAGCGTGATCTCAGGCTCACTGCAGCCTCAACCTCCTGGGCTCTCAGGTGATCCTCCCACCTCAGTCTAATAAGTAGCTGTAACTACAGGTGTGCACCACCATACCCGGCTAATTTTTTGTATTTTTTGTAGAGATGGGGTTTCACCATGTTACCTAGGCTAGACTTGAACTCCTGGGCTCAAGTGATCATCCCATCTTGACCTCCCAAAGTGCTGGGATTACAGACATAAGCCACTGTACCTGGCCAGTCTTAAGAGGGTGGAACAAAACCCAACTCTGCTGAGATGAAATGGGCCCTTTGTGTAACACCAGCCAGTCAGGGGAGGAGCAGAGGCAGCCCCAGCAAGACCTTTAGAAATGAGGGAGCTTCAGCAGGGCACCGTGTCTCACGCCTGTGATCCCAGCACTTTGGGAGGCTGAGCTGGGTGGATAACCTGAGGTCGGGGGTTCGAGACCAGCCTGGCCAACATGGTGAAACCTCATCTCTACTAAAAATACAAAATTAGCCGGGCGTGGTAGAGCATGCCTGTAATCCCAGTCACTCGAGAGGAAGAGGGAGGAGAATTGCTTGAACCCGGGAGGCAGAGGTTGCAGTGAGCTGAGATTGTGCCATTGTACTGCAGCCTGAGCAACAAGAGTAAAACTCCAACTCAAAAAAAAAGAAATGAGGGAACTCAGAAACCTTTCAGAGAAGACCCCTGGCCCACCTGGCCCTTTCACTAGGGGCCATGAAGGTAAGCACCCTTATTTACCTTCAGACATCCCATCCTAGACAGCACAGGCCTGGGGTTACCAAAAGCTCCCCCAAAATCCCAACTCTGTCAACTGGGATTGTTTAGACATTTCAAAAGTCAGCCGGGTGTAGTGGCTCACGTCTGTAATCTCAGCACTTTGGGAGGCCGAGGCAGGCGAATCACAGGTCAAGAGATCGAGACCATCCTGGCCAACATGGTGAAACTCTGTCTCTACTAAAACTCTACTAAAAATACAAAACTTAGCTGGGCATGGTGGTGTGTGCCTGTAGTCCCAGCTATGCGGGAGGCTGAGGCAGGAGAATCGCTTGAACCCGGGAGGTGGAGGTTGCAGTGAGCTGAGATCGCACCACTGCACTCCAGCCTAGGCGACAGAGGGAGACTCCGTCTCTACATACATACATACATACACACACACATAAAATTTCAATAGTCAAATCGTGGGGATTACGATGTCACAATTGAGAGGATTTAGAAGAAGGATTTAAGATACCTGAGCAGAACAAAAAATTATATTTCCAAAGTGGGGTAGGGAGGAAGAAACATGGGCCATTAATACTGAAACTTAATTGAAAAATTAAACATCTCAGAAAACTTAGCTTAATGGAATTCTGGTTTCCCAAAGGAAAGTTTCTCCTGTTTGCTTTTCCTATTTACCTAACACAATTAATGGTTTTCAAATTACACATGACAGGAAAAAAAATTCTTACTGGGAGTGGGGGTACGCCTTTCCCATGTTGAAGAGCTGGGACTGAGACTGAGGTTAATGTTTTGCTTTACTTTTCAAAACAATACTATTAATTTTTACTCTATTTTCCTAAGCATTACTCAAGGGTACGGTTTCAAATAAGATTAAAAACGAACTAGTTATTCAAGGATTATAATTTCAGATACATTTTGAAACTTAGTTTTAATGTTGGTTTCCTAACAGACTAGATAGATATATTTTTAAAATATCAGCAAACTAGTTTTCAAAGTCAGAATAGATCTTACAAGGCTAAAAAAGAATCTATGATATAAAATACAAGCTCCAAGTGGATAAATCCACTGAGTATAACCACAGTAACCACAACTTGTAAGGCTTTCTAAAGACCAATTCAATTCTTCCATTTGTTTTACTAACTAATAAAATGGTGAAGACCATTTAGGCTTAAAAGTCATAAATGTCTCCATCTAAAAGTCATCCAGGTAACTAAGACACAGCCAAATCATAAGAAATACAGGTTAGCAAATACCAACAGCAAATAAATTACTGATCCCTGCAAGCAACATTTTGTTCAGTAACACTTTAAAAGTACCAAGCATACTTCATGTGAGTGCAGTTTCTTTTTTTTTTTTTTTTTTTTTTTTTTTGAGACGGAGTCTCGCTCTGCCGCCCAGGCTGGAGTACAGTGGCCGGATCTCAGCTCACTGCAAGCTCCGCCTCCCGGGTTTACGCCATTCTCCTGCCTCAGCCTCCTGAGTAGCTGGGACTACAGGCACCCGCCACCTCGCCCGGCTAGTTTTTTTTTGTATTTTTTAGTAGAGACGGGGTTTCACCGTGTTAGCCAGGATGATCTCAAACTCCTGACCTCGTGATCCGCCCGTCTCGGCCTCCCAAAGTGCTGGGATTACAGGCTTGAGCCACCGCGCCCGGCCGTGAGTGCAGTTTCTAGAAGTAATACGTTTCAAAAAATTAAAGCATTCTCATGCCATTCCCACTAGTTTTCATATGTAGGATAATGCCAAGGTCAGGCTGTTTACACTGAGAACGGCAACTATCCAAGGCCCTTGGTTTAAAAAGTCACCTAATTTTTTAATACCTCCTTTTCTTTCCAACATCAGCACCAAAAGTCTCTTACATACATCACTTACACAAGGGAATATCAGCCAGTCTCTCACAGATTACCCTCACTAAAACTGGACCACTGCCCAGTCAAATATCCACACAGGTCAGACTATCACAATTAATAGATTCACACCTCTGTTCCATTTTAATGGGAACAAACTCTCAGCACAGGAACAGCTATAGGATCACAGTACTTACTGCCAAAATGCAGTGCCTATTTCTACTGGCAATCACTTTGGCCTCAAATGGAAAATTCCAACTGTTTATATCTATGTGAGCACAAATTATTAAGAAAAGCAGTATGGCACATAAATGTCTTTCTTCTTTCCCATCTTGCCAGCCCCTCAAATAACTTACATTTCTTTTTCATATATAAGGAATGCAAGTAAAAGAAAGCAATGCCTGAAAACACTATGGTATTAAATCTTTAAGACTATGTAAACTTCATGTTAACAAGAGAAGGCCATCCTTCCACATAAACAGGCTTATTAGAAACTGAAATAGAATCTGGCAAGGTCTAACTCAGACCGCATGCCACAAAGTAACGAAAAGAATAAGAGTTTTTGTATAAAATAAGACAGGAGTTACAATCATGTTTCTAGGAAAAAATGGGAGTGGGAATTGAGAAGAAAACTACATTAAGAAGTCCTGGCTTGCAGTCGGGCGTGGTGGCTCACGCCTGTAATCCCAGCACTTTGGGAGGCCGAGGCGGGCAGATCACGAGGTCAGGAGATCGAGACCATCCTGGTTAACACAGTGAAAACCCGTCTCTACTAAAAATACAAAAAATTAGCTGAGCATGGTGGCGGGCACCTGTAGTCCCAGCTACTCGGGAGGCTGAGGCAGGAGAATAGCGTGAACCCAGGAGGCGGAGGTTGCAGTGAGCTGAGATTGCACCACTGCACACTCCAGCCTGGGTGACAGAGCGAGACTCCATCTCAAAAAAAAAAAAAGAAAAAAAAAAAAGAAAAAAAAATCCTATTAATGACAATGGAAATAAGCCCAGATACTTTCCTATATGTTTTGAAATATTTTGCGATAATTAGAAAAACAAAATCAAGCCCTAATAGTGAAACTTTACAATTTTAACAGAATTAAGACAGTATCATTTTAAGAATGATACACTATGTCGGCGCAGAATTCTGCAAGACTGCATTACTGTAAATAGCGGTGCTTCCTAAACTTTACTGTACTTTGGAATCCTCTGGGGAGCCTGTTAAAATGCAGATTCTGGCTCAAGAGACCAGGACAGGGCCTGAGAATCTTCCATTTTAATAACGGTGATGAGAGTGCTGGCCTGAAGAGCACACTGTGGGCGGTGAGGATAGACAAGGTAGAAGAAGGACAAGGTTTAAAAACAGATCTTCTAAAGTACTGGTATGTGGCCGTGACACATTTGCACATTCTCAGCAGCATCAACTGACTAAGGAAGTTCATACTTTGTTATGTAACATTAGATTAAGCATTAATGAGGCCAGGAAAATTGTTTATCTAAGGTTATAATCTGAAGTTAAATAAAACTTCAGGCTGGAAGCTCATATTGAATGCTAGAATCATTTTTAACCTCTTAATATTAACAGAATCTTGATTACTCAGTCTTAAAGTCCTTTCTTAATAGTATTTATTCTCTGCTGCAGGAATATGGTCTATGCAAATGATATTTTGCCTGCAGAAAAAAGTACAGTTAATGGCCAGTAGTTATGTACATATTTAATAGAATTCATTCCCAGAAATCTGACTAAGAAAGGTGGCTGATTTTCATGTTATTTATCAAATTAAAAACTGAAATCTCTAATACCTTTCATCCCATTACTTAAAGTTAAAAACGTCAAAACTGGCTGCCCTTTCACTGGGCCCTTGGTCCCATTCAAACAGTGACACATTTCCAATAGAGAAAATGAAGACAAAAGGCAGGCTTCCATTCCCATTAACTTTCAACTTTTAACTCCCCATCTCTGTCTTCCTACAAGACTAAATTATGAGAAGAGCCTCCTCTTTGGTCCCACCCTATACATACTTTGGGAGCACAGCTCTCACTTCTCTTCTTAAAAGCCTTAGATGGGTCCCATCCCCACACTCACCCATACACATTCTTTGGAGGGAGTTCAAGGTCCCCCAAAATCTACCCTGAAGCTATAATTTGGGCCTAAGTTCCACTGCATCCGCTCATGCAACCTCCTTTCCAACCATGCTCATGTACTTTCTGGGCACGTTTTACAATTTCCTGTCTCTGTGCCTTTGTTCATAGTATTTCCTACGGCTGGAAAGTTGCTTTTCCTCCACCCTCTCAACCAGGGCCTGTCAAAAATGAATCCTTCCTTCAAAGCTCAGTTCAAACACCGCCCCTCCAATTAGTTTTCTAGGAGCCTCTGTGCTCACTTTGTAGGGCCTGAACCTCCCCCCACCAGGGCCCTTGGCACATTCTACCAAGTATGGCAGGCATGTAAATGTTATGCTTGCTCCACACAGGGCGGGATGGCACCTTGCTTCTCTTTATAGATACCCTACCCATTGCAGTGCTCAGTGGGTACCCAGCACTTTAAAAAGTTGAACTATATGCAAAATTTAGTTCTGATAATGGGAAGCAAATGAAAATGAGTTTCTGGTATAGTAAATATCAATGTACCACCAACTGGGATTACAAATGACATAAAACTTAATCTTTACTGGGCTAGGTGCTCAAAAATAAAAAGAAAGAGATGAGAAAGACAGCCAAAGCATGTCCCCTTTCACCTTCCATCTCCCTCCAGAGGCTAACACTTTGGGAACACCTCTTTACTACCAAGCTGGGGCAGATCAAATCGTCTTCTCACCAATCTTAAGTTGCATCGGAGACAAGCAATGGTAGGTCACTGAGGAAGCGCTTCTGGACTCCGATCCAGTGCCAGCTGAATTTGTCTAAGTAATAGGAGACACAGCTATAAACAAAGGCCAGGATTCAAGGGACAATCATCCAGGTGCCAGACACAAAAAGTCTTTGGTTCAAGTAACAGACATGTCCTCAGAGATGAGATACGTCACCATTGCTTGAATAATTCTCTCACGATTTTGAAGAAAACTGCAATGTATAGACAAATCAAACAAAAAATTATTTTTGGATCATCCATGATTTTGTGCTGTTCATAACATGGATTCACCTTTAGGTAATTAAGATTCTCTATCAGGCCTCCTGTTTTTTCAGGCATTACCTTAACATCAAAGGTCACGTACCATTCATCTACCCAACAATAAGTGACTTACACAAATATACTAACACCTAAGACTCTGATGTGGTTTATGACACACAGTGGCTTGAGAGAGAAGAGGTATACAGTCAAGGTGAATCTAAAATGCTCCACCCATATTCCTGACTACATTTCACCTACTAATTACATACTTTATAAGCATATTGAGGGGAGGGGAGGAAAATGGTTACAGAGAAAGACAGAATGGGGAAAAGTACAATAAACTACAGGATATTTGCACAACTGTGATACTAAAAGACTTGGCTTGTAGTTATTCTCTTGGGTACCCTGAGTTTAACACGTAATACCCTCTATTACGTGTTACCCACTAAGCCTCTATAAACAGTTGGGTTTTCCGCAATCACAGCCACTATTCCCACTTCAGTGGGCAGCAGTGTTCAGAGAAAAGCCAGATTTAGCTCCTGTGTAATAAACACCAGAAACCGAAAGAGCTAGGGAAGCTGTTTACGTCTATGCCCACCAGGAACCCTTCTCTGCTATAACCGCATGAATGAACTGGTACGAATGAGAGTCTCAACAAAGCTTCAAGACGGAGGTTGTTAACTAGGCGCTGCCCTCCCAAGTGTTTGGCAAGACAGATGAATGAAAAACAGGTAACTTCCTTTTATATAGGCTCAGTATATTTACAAGCAGAAAGTAATTCTGTACTCTTCAAAGCATTTAGCTACCACCTCATGTAGGATCTAAGGAAGATAGGAAGAATAATCATTTCCAAGTATTTTTATGCACTCTTTACAAACATCTCATTTAAATTCTCAAAATAATCAAAAGGATAGGAATTATCACCCCATTTTACAAACACAGAAATTAAAGGACAGAGGGGATGAAAAAATTGCCTAAGGTCCCAGAGCAAGTACGTAGCAGAGGAGGCAAGAATCATCATTTCGCTCTCAGGCACTGCAACAAGTAATGATGTACAGGCATTTTATAAATACCGCAGCACCTACACAACTCTCATGCAAAGAAACACCGTTTTGCCGGGCGCGGTGGCTCAAGCCTGTAATCCCAGCACTTTGGGAGGCCGAGATGGGCGGATCACGAGGTCAGGAGATCGAGACCATCCTGGCTAACACGGTGAAACCCCCGTCTCTACTAAAAAATACAAAAAACTAGCCGGGCGACGTGGCGGGCACCTGTAGTCCTAGCTACTCGGGAGGCTGAGGCAGGAAAATGGCGTAAACCTGGGAGGTGGGGCTTGCAGTGAGCTGAGATCCGGCCACTGCACTCCAGCCCAGGCGACAGAGCGAGACTCCGTCTCAAAAAAAAAAAAAGAAAGAAACACCGTTTTACAGAAAATAACTCCCCAGTGTTGTCAAGATTTGACCTGAGCTTTCCAATGAACAGCTCCAAGGGAGACTGCACAGTTAAAAAGAGATCATCAAGTACTATAGTTACCAGTAAGGCCAAGAATAGAACACAGGTCTGCTGATCTTCGCACCAATGCCCAATCGGGCATGTTCTTTTGAATGCTGACACCCTTCTGAAGTTTCAAGTCACTTGAGAATAGCAAAGAAATTAGTTAATAATTCTGGTAGACAGAAGAAAATGTAAGTCAGGCATGGTAGCGCGTACCTGTAATCCCAGCTATTAGGGGAGGATCACTTGAGCCCAGGAGTTTGAGACCAGCCAGGGCAACAGAGCTAGATCTTGTCTCATTTGAAAAAAAAAAAAAGAATGAATGTGAAAAGTACCTAGAATAGAGGAATTTGCTATAAAAAGGAGCATGACCATAACAATTCTACCCAGCAAGTTTTGAATCAACAACACTGGTACATGCGAATCTCATCTTCTGCAGCAAAAAGTAAAAAATGACCTCTGGCCTCCCCTCCCTGTGGGCTGTGAATGATTAGCTTGGCTATGTTGATAACTAGAGAAAATAAGAAAATACAAGATGAGTGCCTCTCCCAGCTCATCATAATACTTACAGATTTACCCTACTACCAAACTCCTCCAGTGCAATGCAAAAGACAGCAAGGACACTATGAATATTTAGCAAATGTCAGGCAAAATAAATCCTCCATTGCTAAAAACAACTGTCTCATTAGTTCCAATGATGGTGACCGATGAAGACTTTGGAAATAGGAAGACTGCTGGGTGCCACAGAAGGGAGAAGAGCTACAGGGTGTGAAACTGTGAAGGCCGAAGAGTGATGGGGAAACGTCTCAGGAAAGAGGCTAGTGGAAAAGACAATCAGAGAACTAGCTCAAAAGGTTGGTGTACTAAGAACGTCTCTGAAGGAGAATAAAGGCTATTTATTTACTGAGTCACACATCATCAATAAGAAGGGACAATCAAGAGCAAAAAGAAAAACAGAGTAGAAGAGCTTACCTAGGTTAAAGGTTACTCACATCTGCTTCCACTACGGAGATAAAACACTATATAAAATTATCCAGCATTTCCAAATGCCAAATGGCAGATTTTAGATTTAATGCTTAATCCTGCAATTATAAGTTTATTTTTTGAAACAGAAAGATGAAATAATTGTCAAGAGATTTCTGTATCAAATTCTTTATGGTTTGCAACTTTTAGCGGAGCACAGACAGAACTTGAGAGGCTACAATCCAGCGATCAAGAGAAATCTACTCACTGATCTCTTTTTCACTCAGCCAAACCAAACTTCCTACACTCGGGCAAAGGCATTTTAATTTTTAATCATATCAAACTTCAAGTCACTGAAATCCCCAGAAAACTTAAAATATGTATCTCAATATTCCATATTAAATAACTCTAACCTGTTCTGGGAAGGGTAAGAAATAAGTTGACTATACAGATTGGCTTCATAATACATCTTAGTTTAATGTTTATCAACAGGTTTCTCTCTTTTTTACCATTCTCAATATGATCCATCCTAGCATATGAGATGCATAATACTTAAATTTAACTGTCATTGACTGATGCAAATCATCCATTTATATATACAGGACTATACTTGAAATCACAAAACCCTTCTTCCCCATGAGTTATCACTGTCCTTGAGGTGCTATACAGGAAAAGTGTCCAGAAAAACAGCTCATTTTTTTTTTTTTTTTTTTTTTGAGACGGAGTCTCGCTCTGTCGCCCAGGCTGGAGTGCAGTGGCCGGATCTCAGCTCACTGCAAGCTCCGCCTCCCGGGTTTACGCCATTCTCCTGCCTCAGCCTCCCGAGTAGCTGGGACTACAGGCGCCCGCCTCGTCGCCCGGCTAGTTTTTTGTATTTTTAAGTAGAGACAGGGTTTCACCATATTAGCCAGGATGGTCTCGATCTCCTGACCTCGTGATCCGCCCGTCTCGGCCTCCCAAAGTGCTGGGATTACAGACTTGAGCCACCGCGCCCAGCCGACAGCTCATTTTTTAAAAAAGACAGAATTAAACAAGAGGAAATCAGTAAACAATACCCCATTTAAAAAACTAAGCCAAAAAACCCAAATTCCCCACACACTTTTACAGTAGATATTCTTCCACCCATTCTCCACCTAACTCCCTAAAAAAAGCAGCTCAATGTCTAGGCAGATTAAACATGGATCACTCCTCCCAAAGTCCTGAAGAATGTTTCTCATTACTGAGTCCTCCCTTCACCCTCAGACAGTGGACAGTGGCTGGTCCAACTCCATCCCATCTGCCCTATCCCGTGGCCTAGCCAGAGGGAAGGCTCTCTCTTCATCTGCCTCTACACCACCAAGGAAGGAGATGAGGAGGGAGCCAACTACAGGGAAATGAGAATGAACTTTCCAGCACTCTCTTCATGTATTTTCACTCTGCATTTTCCTCAGCAAATCCTTCTACCTCACGTTTACCGAGCATATTTGTCAGTTCTGACCCCCAGCTTTGTGAAATACAAAGTAATTTTTTGTAAAGCTCCATTTAAGCAATTTACAAGATCCCCTTGTGTATCTGTCCAGTGGAAAGTGCAAACTTTTAGGGCTAGAATATTAAAGAGTTAAAACTCCTCTTCAAAACACATTTAAAAATGGAAAAAATCTCCACAGAACTCAAAGTATAATAAGCTACAAACCTCTGGTGTGGTTGATGACTTCTGCCAATTACCAAATTCAAACTAGTGATAAATGCTATTTCCTATTTCAGCCACTGTGTTTAAAATTAGATGTTAACTCTCCAACAATCCTTCCCCCGCAACTAACCCTCTGTTCCCAAAGACCTTTCTGTTCTTAGAGTTACAACAGAAGTCTATGTTCTTCAGGCAGATAAGCATAATCTGTCACTTTACTATCTAAAATCATGAAGTCAAATGAAAAATCAAGAGAGTAAAACGGAGAGAACTCTGGAGGCCAGCCCGAGTCTGAGCACAGGGCAGGGTTAAAGGAAACCATTTCATAAGATCAAATGTGGAGAGGCAGCAGGAGCAAAGAGGAAAAAATCAAGTTACATAAAGTCCAATTGTACTCACTGTTTCCTTATTGGGAAGCAGCTCCTTTCTAATTCTGAAGAAGTTCTTCCCGTACTGCCTGAGTCCCTTAACGAAGCGTTTCTGTGATAAAAAGAAACAAATGGGATGTAAAAACCAAAAACAAAACAGGATGTCAGCAAAGCAAAGATATCTACAATCAGCAGAATAACAACCACAAAAAAAGTCTCGGCTAGGGAATACTGACGAGGTTGGGAGAGCATGTCAGCAGCTCAGCTGGGACCCACTGGCCAGGGCAGGCCCCAACTATCTTCATCAGAACCCCAATCCCACCCACCAGGCAGGCCAGCACGTTTAAGAGAAGGACGTCCTGCATCTAAAGCTAAGAAGTCCCCTCTGCCACCAAGCACATTCTGGTGCACGAAGGTATAAATATGCTCCATGTTTTAATAAAACACAACTGCTTTCCCACCGGAGAACCAAGCTTCCCAGAAGTGTCGAGCAGAAAGGGGGAACAGAACCAAACCTGGTGACTCTTCTCCAGAAGGAGACCCTAGGGGGTTAAAAGACCGCTTTCCCCTTAATCCAAAGAATTTGCCAGGAGGCACCGGAAGGCACCAGTATCGCGGAAGCCTACCGGGAACCCGCAACCCAGCCGGCCGGCCCCGCCGTCCGTCATTAAAGGCCACTCCGAGCCACCAGAGAATAACCAGCACCCCTTCCGCCCTCCTGACGCCACTCGCCGCCCCCATCCATTTTCGCAGCAGTCTCAGACTCGTCCCCAGCCCCAGCCCGGAGACTTTCACTTTGTCCCATGCCTCCCGAGCACTCCTCCCCGCCCCGGTGGGGGCAGCTCCTGGCTCTGAGCCCCCACCTCGGGGCTCCCAGCCTGGTCTCTCACCGCCGACCCCAGCAGCCACAGGTAAGCGCCCGGGGTCCGGGGCAGCAAGAGGCCGCCGCCTGTCACTGGGCTCCGGCTCCACAAAGCGCAGGGCGGAGGCGGCCGCGGGTGGCTCGGCGTGTGACCGCGGCGGGGCCGCGCGGCGCGGGGCCCGGGGGGCGCGGGGCTGGGGCCGCCGCCGACAGGGGAGGAGGCAAGAGAGCGGCGCGCAGAGCCCGGCGCGGCCGCGGGCGGCTGCAAAAGGCGGCCTGGATCGCCGCCGCCCTCCTGCCCGCCCGCCGGGGCCCCGCGCTCCGGCCCCGGCCCCGCCCCCGGCCCGACCCCTACTCCACGGCCGGAGCCTCCAGGGCACCCAGTGCTGGAATCTGTGTCCTCCTTCCGGACAGGAGAACATCAAGGCGGCAAAGCACAGAAACTTCCTCCCTACCGCAGCAAGCTTGGGGCTAGGGCGCCCACGGGGCTGGAGCCCTTCCCAGGCTGCTGGGTCTCCAGCCCACGTTCCGGATGGACGAGGTCTGCAGCACCGCGGCCGCACGCCCTCCGCCCCCGCCCCACCTCAGCTGCGAAATGGGGGGCTGGCCCCAACGCCCCCCGCGGTCCCTTCCGGACCGCGATTGTGGGCAGCCGCTCCCTCCCGGCCCAGGCATTAGCCTGCACTTCCCCGGGCGCCGCTCCACAACTATATCACCGCAGAAGCTTCCCAGCCAATAAATCACCTGCCCACAGGGCAGAGGGTCCCTCCCACTCCCTGTGTTTGAGACCCGCCAGGAGGATTCAGTGAAGGGCCAGACTTAGCCTTTAAGACCAGTCTCCAACCTCCTACTCCAATAGTGAAGGCTTTTCGTTTTTTATTTTCACCCTTGCTGAGATATGACTCATCATTGTCAATTTTCAATATAATTCATACAGTTCGAAAGGAAAATCTGTCATGGCACAAGAAAGCAGCAAGCTCTCCTCTAGTGTGAGGAGTAGTGACCTTTGTTACTTGACAAAAGTATCGTTTATATGATCAACAGGCATCCTACGCTGCGTGCACACAGCATATCACCCGGAGAGACGGCGCCGGAAAGATGGCCCTGCCCTCAAGGAGCTGCAGTCTGCCCAGGAAGGCAGACAGGTAAACAAACCAGTCCTAGGGCCTGCAAGAAAAGCAGCAGAGGAACAAAGGGTGGTGGGTGGAGCTAGGAAGAGGAAGCAACTTACTCTGCTTGCTGATGTCTTAGAGGAAGTGCCAAGGAGGAGCGTGAGCCTGCCAGGTGGGCTCCAGCAGGGCTTCCAGCAGAAGTCAGCCAGGAAAAGGCACAGAGAACATTCTGGGAACTGCAAGGAGGACAGGGTGTGCAGAATGGGGTGCCAGCAGATAAGACGACAGAGGCAGGCAAGGATCGGGTTGCAGAGAGCCCTTCAGGCTGCATGGAAGAGTTACTAATTGTAGGCTGGCAGAGAGGCTGAAGCTGGAGCTTTCCATGAAAAGAGTGGATGAGGACTATGCCAGTGGCAGTGTGGCCTAAGTGTCGATTAGGGACAGACCAGTTAAAGAGGCTGGTGACACAGTTCAGGTATGAGATGAGGACCTGAACTACTGGCACACTCCACCTCAGCAGTCATCAGAATTCCTGCTTCTTAATCCATTCTTTAAGTATTCAGGTATTTACTGAGCACCTAGCTGGGGTCTAGGAAGATAATAAAGGTTGCCATGGACCTTTACTGAACTGTGATTCATTTTTGCAGGTAAGATAAATATGTGTGAAGTCATTATAGAACATTCTGAGCTATTATCTAGCCAAGCATAAAGAAGTGAGGTACAGCTCATCAGTGCAGCAAGGGACCCAAGAAGGCTAGACTGCAGTGGTCTGTAGTAGTTCAGAATGCCTTCACCAAGGCAGTGACATCAGCCAGATCACGAGGGGTGGGCAGCTACTGCAGAGGTGGGAGGTGGCTTGGTGACCGGGCCCTCCGTGAAGGTCAGAGGTGGAGAATGGGAAGTGGGTTATGGGAGACAGAGTCTATACAGACTTGGAGCAGACAATCTGGAGTGAGCCAGGCTGTGGAACGCCAGGACCATGCAATCTGAACGTGGGCTTGATGCCAAGTGACATCTAATAGGTCCACTAAAAGAGGCCTACACAATGAGGCAACATGTGAGAAAGGCAGACTCTGGAACATCAGGGTAATGTGGTAGAATTGGACAAATTCAGATCCTGTTTCTTCCATTTATTGTGATGTAATCCTTTGAACATCATCCATTCAACCAATAGTTACTAAGTACCTACTATATGCCAGAAGCCTCATATGTATTAATTCAAAATCTTTACAATTATTATCCCCATTTTACAGACAAGGAAGCTGAGGCACAGACAGGTAACTAGATCAACTCCTCAGAGACAAAGCCAGAATTCAAACTAAACCCCCTCAAATCCACGTACTTCACCGCCACACTCTGTAAAACGCAGGCAGGCGTCTACAGTGGTAACTATTTTCTGTTACCATTTTTATACTTTCCTCTTCTTGGGTCCAACATCAAATCATCAAGTCCTCAGTATTCTTCCTAAGAAGTGTCTTTCAACGCCCTCCTTTCCTGCCCGTGCTAGTGGCAGTCCCAGGCCAGATCTTTCTCTCTCTTTCCTAATAACTAGCCTATTAACCATCTCCCCCAGCCAGCCATTTAAAAGTCTCTGCCAAGGAATTTTTCCAAACCAGATTTCATCCTGAGTCCCACCTTATCTGGCCCTTAGCCCCTACCTAAGAACAGCATGATGGTCTCTGCAGGACAGTGTTTACACTCCTTAGCCCTGAATTCAAGGCCCTCCAGGATCCTGGCCCTGCCCACCTTTCCAGCCAGACGTCCAGTAATGCCAACTGGCCCACACTGGGACCTCTGTCTCAACTCCAGAATCTGGGTAAGGCATCTCCAGGTTCACCTCAAAATCTCTCCTGCTCCCAAATGAAACCAGATGTCCCAGTTACTCTCTCATTCGTTTATTTGTATAAGGCCTGCTTACCCCAAAAGTCCATAAACTCTTAAAGAATTACGTCCTACACCTAGTGCCTCCATATAGCACTAGGCAGTTGACGCTCACCGTACTTTTTGTTTCCTTTAAAAATTATTTATTTATTTATTAATGATGAGGTCTCGCTATATTGCCCAGGCTGGTCTCAAACTCCTGGCCTCAAGCAATCCTCCCGCTTTGGCCTCCCAAAGTGTTGAGATTACAGGTGTGAGTCACCGCACCTGAACAAGTGAAACCAACAATGAGATGCTGAGGGCCTGGGCTAGGGTGGTCACAGTGGAAATGGACTGTTAAAAGACAGGTCCATTTTGAACTCTCCTAATAGAGCTGACCTCTTGACTCCATGACGCCAAACTCTCCTAGTTTTGCTCATACCACTTGGCCTAATTCTCTACTTAACCTCTAAATGCTGGAGTCTCCCCAAAGCTTTGTCCTAGGGCTTTCTGCTATATACATCATCTCCCCATATGATCTCCACTGTTCCTTTGGTTCTAAATATCTATCGAGATTCTCACTGGTGTTTCTAAGACTAAATCTATGGTCCAAGTCCGCTAGGAGCACTCAACTTGAACGTCTCACAGGTATCTCAAACTAATTACTTCCAGAAATAGGAATTTGACATCTGGTGGTGAACACAGACCTACCACAGCTGTCAATGTATATCAATACAATGCTATCAAGAGCAAAGCACCCTTGGCCCCACTTTAAAAAAAAAAAAAAAAAAAGGAAGTAAAAGCTTCATGTGGCCTGTACTGTTACTTCTCTATGGAAAGCCACAAGGCCTCAAAACCAGCAAAACATCTGCTTCTCAGAGACCAGCCTTTACCTTGTGGTTTACCAGAAATATAGAGTAGCCTTGAAAATCGAAACAAAGACGACCACTCACAGTAGTCAATGATTGGAAGGGGTCACAGGTGAAAGAGGCTTCTGTTGTGGTTATGTCCTTGCCCTCTATAAATTCACCTCTCTTCAAATGAAGACCTTGAAGTTTTTAAGACTTTAACAATTAACACTATTGACTTACAAATCAACAGGCCCTATAAGCCTCTAAATGCAAGTTCACGGACACAGTCTGTTTCTTAACAGTCTTCTAGTTGTTGACCTGAAATTGGGCATTTCCAGTGCTGAAATTGAAGGTCTCATGAATTATTTCTGTGTCCATTAGTTTTTCTATCACTCCCAGTGTATAGATATTAGAATAGCAGGATGCCAAGGGTAAAGGAGGAAGGAAATGTAGAAGGCGAGTCACTGGCTTGGCCACTGCTGCCAGAGCTGGGCAGCTCTGCTGTTTATGCTTCCTAGCTCATAGCCTGCCCACTCTCAGACACACGAACTGAGGGTCTTGGGATGCTGGCACTTGTTTCTTCGGTGTGTTCATGCCTAACCAACCCAACTATGTGCTGCTCTTTAGGAACACAAAACAAGTCCTTTTCTGTTTCTGTATCCCCACAGCCAGGTGAGATCCAAATATAAATATATATTTATTTATGGCAAGGAGGTTGTTGCTTTGTGTTACAACTTATGTTTATGATTTTGTGCTCTAATTTTTAGATAAATTGCTATAGTTTTCCACTATTGAGCTGAAATTTCATATCACCATCAAAAGTTACCTACCTACAAGTCCCTAGTAGAGAAAATTTAACTTCTGGCTTTAAAAAAGTAAGTTACCTGAACCCAGCATTACTAGCCTTGGGTTTTAATAGAACCTGGAAAGCTCTAGTTTGAATTTTGCTACAGTGGAAAGAACACAAGGTTCAAACTTGGAAGCCATGTGATCTAGTCTGCTCCTCTGTTCCAAAAAGGAAATTCTGACATGGCTGTTTAGACATAGCCACTTTAGAAACAGCTATATTGGAATAAAAATAACAATAACATAAAAATAAAAATAACCAGGTCAAAAATGCATTAAATTAATGTGTTCAGAAGTTCCTCGTGCTATTGCTTGAGCCCACCCCCTGTCAGAATCCCCCAAGCCTTGTGCCTCTGCCTCACTGGTCTGCCTAGATACTGATCCTCACCTCTCCACACTTGGGATGGCAGGTGGGCCTGGTGCAAGTAGCATCACCATTAACCTACTGATGAGTACAAACGGCATTTTTACATGCATCATGGTATGAAAAAGGTAGGGAAACACCACCCTAGAACAATAAAAATGGTGAACACTGAGCGCTATAATGTGCCAGCCACTGTCTTAAAGGCTCTAACGCACTGGCTCATTTAATCACCGCAACAACTTATAAGGCAGAGGCTACTACTATTCCCATCTTATAGGTGGGAAAAGTAACCATATATCACTAAGTCCTTGAACCAGGCTGGGAGCGTCAAGGGAGACCAGTGTAAAAAATCAGGAAGCCTCAGAACTGTGGTGGGCCTAGGAATGGAGGGTGCAGACCAGGGATATGTGATGTGGCTGCTGCCTGTGTTTGCATTCCAAGATATTGTTTCCCAAAAAATCTACGTGTGGATAGAGAACACTGGGCTGAGAGTAAACCCTTTAGAGGGTAAGGTGTGCAAATTCCCCTTATCTACGTGTGAAACTCCCAGCACATCTCATTCTGGCACCATCCCAGGTGCTGGACCTGACCCGTCTGCAGTAGCAAGAGAGAAGACAGGGGCTAAGCTACAAAAATGGCTAAAAGATACCTCTGCATTAACTCCTGGCTGAGAGCTTTCAAAATTAACTCCCTCTGGTGAATTTTAACTAGTGTATCACAGTCAGAAACTCACCATGACTTCTGAAAAGCGACGTCTACTCAGTCCTCTTACATAACTGTTTGGAAAACACTGTAGGTATTAAAATGATTCCCACTGTGAAAATGGCTCCTTCTGTTTTACCCTGTTTACTGCACAAAATTTTATGTTAATAACTTACTGGTTCACAGGGGACAGAAAAGCAGGCAGATCTGCAAGTAAGCAAACTGCAGTTCCCCGCAGAAGACACAGAGGCAGTGAGTGAGAGGAACAGACCCATGGCTCCACTGAAGACACAGAGCAGCAGACGAAAAAAACACATCCTAAATGTTAAAGGTAAGGAGGGGTAGGGTAAAAAAAAAAGGGAACACGGATGCCAGGCAGAAGAAATAAAAAAGCCTTTCCAAACATTTGTATTACATGATGCTGGCTCTCACTGATAAACCACTGGATGAGAACTGTACTTCATCCATATCATCCTGTTGGTTACAGAGCCCATCACCCCATATCTAAAACACATTTCCTTCTGGAGCTTTACTGTTGATACTGCTTTGAGATGTATCATTTGGTTTTGGTTTTAAATATTTAACATTTTAATGAAAGGGTGACTTGAGTAAGGCACTACTTTTTCAATAAAGAGCAACATAACCAATTTGTCTGGGAGGAGACCTGCCAGCAAGCTCTCATGAGGAGCATTTCCAAAATTTCCAGTATAGGCTGCTCCCAATTTCTGCCTCCACTTTAAAAACACTTTGCACTTACTAGTGTTATTCCAGGAGAGCCAGTTAATAGTTTAATGAAACTAGTTAGAGTTTAAAGGCAGCAAATGGGATAATTTAAAATAATCATCCCATTTTTATTGATGATTCTCAAATCTCTCTCCAGATCTGACATTTTCCCCTAGCTCAGACTTGCACCTACACTTTCTATTCAGACTAATGTCCTCCATAGTTTTAGGACATCACCATCCCAACTTGGGCACTGACAGCCCATAGGCCACATCTTCCTCAAAGTGGCAACTCAGGAACCCAGAGAACTGACTGAAATAGTTCAGTGTTTCTTCAGTTCCCCAAGGCCTTCAGGTTTCTGTGCAGGGTGGAAGTGGTAGTGGTAGTGGCACAAGTATGCTAATTGCCACAATACACTCTCTAAGGTGTCACTGGGCCCATTCTACAGATAAAGAAACTAAAGATTAGGTAAATGAAATATCCTGGCCCATCCCACACCTCATCACCATCAGGGCCAGGATTCAAGTCCAGTTCTAACAATAAAAGTCATGCCAATGGTAACAGAGTTGAGTGTGAGCTGCTAAGTACTTCTGTGTATTAACTCATGCCATGAAAGTCCATACATGCCATAGGGTGACCCAGTGCTACACTGGGTAGGCCCCTCCAGGCATTTCTTTGTCTTCCAAATACCCACTGAGGTGCAGGCCTATTATCCTTACGTTACTACTGGCACAAGTAAAACTTCTTCCTGCATATACCTTAAGACAGGGGTCTTCAGTCCCCAGGGTACAAACCACTACCAGTCCATTGCCTGTTAGGAACTGGGCCACAGAGCAGGAAGTGAGCGGCAGGCAAGTGAGCAAAGCTTCATCTGTATTTACAGCTGCTCCCCATGGCTCAAATTACTGCCTGAGCTCTACCTCCTGTCAGATCAGCAGCGCCATAAGATTCTCATAGGAGCATGAATCCTGCTGTGAACTGCGCATGTGAGGGATCTGGGTTACGTGCTCTTTTTGAGAATCTAATGTCTGATGATCTGTCACTGTCTCCCATCACCCTCAGATGGGACTGTCCAGTTACAGGAAAACAAGCTCAGGGCTCCTACTGATTCTACATTACAGGGAGTTGTATAATTATTTCATTGCATATTACAATGTAATAATAATAGAAATAAAGTGTACATTAAACGTAACACGCTTGAATCATCCTGAAACCATCCTTCCCCCCAGTCCATGGAAAAACTGTCTTTCACAAAACCGGTCCCTGGTTCCAAAAAGGTTGGGGACCTCTGCTGTATACCACTGTAGTCTTATAAACACTTAGTTTAATTAACCTAAACATTTTAAATGTTTCCTTTCTTCAATAATAAATTAACCTTAGTTTACTGTAACTTTTTTTACTTTATAAAGTTTAAAATGTCTCTATTAAACTCATGGGCCTAGCACCTCAAATCTCCCCAGCTTCTCTCTCACCAAGACAGCCTGCCCTCTCTTAGCTACCTGTGGCCCTATTTCTGTCAGCTGCAGCAGAGTTCTCCAAGAAGAAATGCCTAGCTTGCTCTCTGTCCATTCCCACTCCTTCCATCAGTCACCATGCCCTCTAGATTCATTCTTCATGGAATTTCCTGTTCAGCATGCTCCTCTGTTTTTGCAGGGACTCTGCCAACTACAGGGCCACGTCATGCCAGTGACTGCACTGGTCTCCTCCCTGGCCTCAGTGTGTCTCCACACCCCTCCCCCCCAACATTCCAATTCTGGGCATTCTGTATATTAATGTGTCCTCTTATTTGAAGACCTGTGACAATTTCCTAGCACGTCCAAACTATCGGTCTGCTAGTTAACAGTCTCCACAATTGGGTTCCCAATCACCTATACCACCACGTAGTGAAGTCAGTTACCGCAGTACCCCATCCTGATTCCATTCTCTGGGTTTTTACCAATGCCTTTCTCTCTTCCCAATCTAGAATGTCCCTTCTTCACTTCTGCGTATTCAAACACATCAATTCAACTAACATTCATTGAGCACTCATTCTAGTGAACACACTGTGCAAGGAGCACAGCGCGAGGCACTGTGCGAAGCGTGTTCCAGTTTCAACTCTATCCCTACAGAGTCCGCTCTGCTCTCTCTCCCTTCTCTGAAAAACAATTTCTGTTTACAACTAGAATTAATAAGCACTTCTGTCATTAAAAGGTCTATAGATCTTCCACCAAATTGCGGATTCCTTTCCAGCAAGAGTTGAGTATTTCATGTCTTTTGTAATCTTCAGAGTGCCCAGCAAACTGTAACCAAGCAATAGGGTAACTGTTGGGCCTGGGTATTGTTTTTGGTCCTAGAGTTTTCCCTAAAACACAATTCATGTTTGGTAGATGGAAACAAAATTTCTAATCAACGTTAGATTTATGTTTCTTTTTATCCAAGAAGAATGGAGACGTAAATAAAATTTCAAAATAGGATTACTTGGACTTGCAGTGCAGAAAACACTGTTTTATATCTACCAATCTTAGAGGAATAAAGGGTGTGATACTTGTTAAGGTACTTCTTAAGATACTTTAAAGGAAAGTCTACATATACATATACACAAACTTAAACTCTTGAAATAAAAGCACATGTCAGAGATTATATGCTGTATGCTGGATATCCATGAGGGAAATTTTCCCACAAACAACCTGGCATGGTTCTGCCACTAAATAACTACATCCCCTGTACTGGTAACTAGCCCTATCTCAGGACTGCTGTGTTCCTGGGTGCAAGATGGGTGTCTAGGCCTCTACCATCTTCAGAGTCTCAACTTCTGTGTCCCTGGTTCTCTTAACAATGGAACAGTAGTAAAGCAGGGTAGCCTCTTGGTCCTACATAGAGACAAGAGGAGGACTGAACTATTTCCAAGAAGACATCCTGTTTTGCATGATATGTTTTGTCAACTGTCCTAAATACCTTTAATATCTAATAACACCACTTCCACTTGGTTCTCCCTCTCTGGACAGTGTCTTTGAAATAAATCCTAGTTTCAGCACACACAAAAAGACCTGTTTCCCAGGCTAGTCCAGAAGATTCTGTGGTAATTACAACAGGATCCCAAATCCAAGACCCCTGAATAACAGTCCATTTCTAAAAGAAGTCCTCTCTAGGGTCAAATATGGCAGCTGTTTAGCTGACACAGAGGAGTAATACCAAAGAGTTCTCTTTTCTGTTTCCTTTCTTTTCCTCTTTTTCCTAACCTTCCAAAGGCCAAAGAGAATGAGAATGAGCACTTGGGAAGGTAGATCTAATATAATCCTGCCTGGCTGTTCTGCCCTTCTCAGTCCATGAGTATCATGATAATGGGCAGCTCCTGGTTCAAATCATTGTTTTATTTCATCCCCCACCACTAGTAGCCCCCAGTTAAGATTAGCTATAGAAACATAACACAAAGGGTGACTGAAGTGCCAGGTCTTTCAGCGTGTGAGGCCAGCAAGAGTCCAACAGCCCCTCAATGTCCCAGCTGACTCTTCTGATGATGTGCCCAGAAATGTCTACAAAAGCTGAGCAGCTGTCAACTCAACACTCCCTGCCACACCTGCGCTATCACTGGAATCAGAGAATGATAAAGCTAGAAGGAATCATTAGAGAACTATGCTGATTGAAGCCCTTATATTACAGATGAGAGCCATAAATCATTTAACTGAAATTAAACCAACAAATCAAACCACACATACCCACAAAATCTTTACATTTGTGACAAACTGTATTTTCTAGAGGTGGCCACTCCAATATAGATTCCATCCCATATGCTCTTGCAATGTGACGATGACACTCATTCATTTTCAGGTGGGTCCCTCTGTTCCCCTGAGCCTGGGTAGAACTTTGTAACTGTCTTGACCAACACAATGTGACAGAATGATACCAGGTGACTTCTAAGACTACATCATACAAAGCAACGCAGCTTCTGCTGGGCTCTCCCTCTCTGGACATGTATCTTTGAAGCCCTGAGTCTGGCTTGCCTGAGACCACCAGGGATGGAGAAATGCTACAGACGCCCTAGCTATTCTAGTCCCCAGCCATCTGAGTCTTCCTAGCCCAGACTTGTAAGTGAAGAAGCCTTCAAGATGATTCAAATACCACCTGTCACTTGACTACAACCTCGGAAAGCCCAAGTCAGAGCTGCACAGTGGAGCCATTCCTAAATTCTTGTCCCACAGAAACTGTGAAAGATAATAAATGATCATCATTGTTTTAAGTTGGGCTAATTTTTATTATCGGGGTAATGTGTAACACAGTGATAGGAAACTAATACAAGATTCATCACTAAAACCACTAAAAACTTTAACCTGTTAGTCACTATTAAGCATACAACTAAGCAATCTTCCAATTATGCTTCCCCAATTTGCATGCCTGTCACTCTCTATAACCTTACTCTGCTTCATTTTAAGGCCTAGATCTTACCATCACCATATGTGATATGATTAGATGACATGACATAGGCTACGTTACTGAGTATATGAGGAAAGGGCCTCTGTTTTGTTCACTATTATATCCCCAGCACCTAGAACAGCACTTGATAACACATAGCAGGTGCTTGATAACCAGTAGCTCAGTACAAGAATGTATCTGGAGGTGACTGGGCTTAGTCTTCCTCCAAGGCTATTTGACCTGTCATCATCTGTTCTCCAGTTTGACTCAACATCTCTTGATATATATTCATTGCACTGTTAAGTTTCTAACGTCTAACTACTACTGACAAAACCATTAGATGTTCTTAGTTCAAACCCACTAGAGGAACTACGCCATCCCCTCCGTGATGCCAGCTCAGCATCCAGAGTAGAGCCAGTGATTTCCTTCATCAACACACCTGCATGCCAAAACCCTTCCCAGGAGGTCTCAAATATCAAATAAAAGTTACTCCATTTTTCATTCAAAGACCATGTGCCCAATGGGAAAATGACCTCATGCTAGTGGTTTAAATAGCAGCTGCACCCACTAACACAGCCCATTGAGCTATCCTATAGATACATCTCTGTCAGTGCCCCTCTGGGTCTAGATAATTATACTGAGTACACTGAAGTCCTTTCATTATTGCAAGCCCAACAGAAAGTGTTGCCACTGGGCGAATATCAGAAAGCATGCATCAATGCACTTTCAAGTCAAATGAGAACTGGCTAGTTAAGCAGCAGCATTAACAGATGTAGAGATCGCACCAGCCAAATGCCTCTTGCCAATTATGTCCACACAGCTACGCCCAAATTAAAAATAACCCAACACGGCCGGGTGCGTTGGCTCATGCCTGTAATCCCAGCACTTTGGGAGGCTGTGGCAGGCAGATCACGAGGTCAGGAGTTTGAGACCAGCCTGGCCAACATGGTGAAACCCCATCTCTACTAAAAATGCAAAAATTAGCCGGGCGTGGTGGCGTGTGCCTGTGGTCTCAGCTCCTTGGGAGGCTGAGGCAAGAGAATCACTTGAACCAGGGAGGCGGAGGTTGCAGTGAGCCGAGATTGTGCCACTGCACTCCAACCTGGGCAACACAACGAAACTCAATCTCAAATAAATAAATTAATTAAATAACCCAACACTCATGACAGAACCCAAATGGGCATGGAAGACTCCTTCCCTCCCTACAATATCACCCTACAGTCTCTACATAAATGCCCCTGTAAAGTGGCTCCTAAGTAGGTCATTAAAATGTTCACCTTTCCTTGGCAAAGTAGATCTTAACACAGGAGGAAAGAGAAATAAGCTAAAAAAAGAAATGTGGATTGTCCAGAAGTTACAAGGGAACAAAAAAGTAGAAATCCTTAGCAAGAAAACCTTTTGCAAAAACTGTAATTAAAGGAATCTAGACCAGTGGTTGCCCGATAGAAATATAAGCCAAAAATGTAAGTTTTACTTTTCTAGTAACCATATTTTAAAAAGAAACAGGTAAAGTTAATTGAAATGTTTTATTTAACTCAATAGATCAAAAATATTATTTCAACATGTAATCAATATAAAAGTTAGTAATGAAATATTTTACATTCTTTTTCTTCCTGCTCAGTCTTTGAAATCAGTGTGTATTTTACACTGACTGCGCATCTATACTTGGGCCAGCACATTTCAGATGCTCAACAGCCACAAGAGACCAGTGGTTACCATATTGGAAAGCACAGGTCTAGAATAATCCTAACTTCTTTTTTTGTAAAATACTAAAACATCCAAAGCACTCCAAGTTTTCTATTAGGGAGGCAAAGTATATTGTTAGAATCATGGGCAATGATACCATAAATTCCTAAAATAAAATCACATAGGGTTGTTATTTCAAATTACGTAAAACTTGTCTTCCAGAAGAACTCGACCAAATGCCAAAGTTCTTAAGATCTGCCCCACTTCCCATACAAGGGAAACTGAAGACCCCGACGGGCACCAGGGCCTTCCGTCAGCTCCTGACAGAGGAGGGGCTCCTGGATTTTGTTTCCCCTTCATGACAATACAACATGGGACTGGGTTCCTAATTTGACTCTGTTCATTTAAAGAACGATCTCAAAGAAGAAAGGAAAATCAATGACCCCTTTAGGAAATGTAGTCCAGGGTGGGGGTGGAGGGAGCATTTCAATGACAAAAGCCAAACCTCAGTCATAATGCAGATCTCTTAACAGGTGGTCATTGTTTTTTTTTCTTTTTCCTTTTTTGAAATGGAGTCTCGCTCTGTCCGCCCTGGCTGGAGTGCAGTGGCGCGATCTCGGCTCACTGTAAGCTCCACCTTCCTGGTTCACGCCATTCTCCCGCCTCAGCCTCCCAAGCAGCTGGGACTACAGGCGCCCACCACCATGCCCGGCTAATTTTTTTGTATTTTTAGTAGACACGGGGTTTCATCGTGTTAGCCAGGATGGTCTCAATATCCTGACCTCGTGATCCGCCCGCCTCAGCCTCCCAAAGTGCTGGGATCACAGGTGTGAGCCACCGCGCCTGGCTTTTTTTCTGTTACAGGTACTCTGGTCTCCCGCCTACCCCAACCCCATGCAGGATGGCTATCCCCATGCAGGATGGCTATCCCCATGCAGGACGGCTGTGACTTTCAAGAGAGTCCCCCAAGGGAGAGTCCCAAGATCAGGGGCTGATAATGGGCCCCACCACAAGGCTATGCTGCTGGCTTTTGTTTGGAACAACAGCGCTCCCATGATACCTCACTCTTGCTGAAAATATTGGTAATACGGGAGCATGAACACAGCTGTGTGTAAATTACACACACAAACAGATTAGATCTGTATATTTATAAGGAATACAAACATACTAATAGCTCATTTACATACACAGCTGGACACACTGGGCTGCATGCAGAGGGGTTTGAGTTCCAAAATATTTCTCTAAAATTTTACAAAAAAAAATGCTCAGGTTACTGCTAAGCCAGGCTGCTCCCCCCACCCTCATACAGTATGTCCCCAGAAATAGAGTCCTTTTCATCCTTATTCGTGATATTTGAGATGCTATGAAGGAGAAACCTCAACAAGAGCTGTTAGATTTCACTTTTATGATTATTTATTATTTTTAGAGACAGGGTCTTGCTCTGCCACCTAGGCTGCAGTGGTATGATCACAGCTCACTGTAACGTGGAGCTTCTGGGCTCAAATGATCCTCCTGGCTCAGCCTCCCAAGTAGTTCAGACTACAGGTATGTGTCAGTCACCATGCCCGGCTGATTTTAAAATATTTTTTTGTAGAGACAGGGTTCTCACTATGTTGCCCAGGCTTGGTTTTGAACTCTTGATTTCAAGCAATCCTGCTCCCTCAGCCTCCCAAAGAGTTGGGATTATGGGCATGAGCCACTGTGCCCAGCCAGATCTCACTCTGATAGGAAAAAAATTATAGGATAATTAATTTTCAGTTAAAAGGATGCATATACATATGAAGAGGGAGACCTACTAAAACATCTGTTACAACAGCATATAGTAAGGCAGAATCTTTGCATTTTCAAAATGTTTTCATAAACTTTATTTTTTAGAGCAATTTTAGGTTCACAGCAAAATGGAGCACAAGGTAAAGGGATTTCCCATATAGATGGGTCTTTGAATTTTTTAGCTAATTTTGAAAAATTGGAAGAAGAGCAATCAGCATTTTGTGCTCACTATATTAAACCTGGGAGAGCTGGGCTCTGATTCTACGTCTGATTCTACCAAGGCCTCAGTTTACCTCTGATGGTATCACAAGTACTCAAATTTAGCATTTAAAAATACTAACTTTTTTTTTTTTTTTTTTTTTTTTTGAGACGGAGTCTCGCTCTGTCACCCAAGCTGGAGTGCACTGGCCAGATCTCAGCTCACTGCAAGCTCCGCCTCCCGGGTTCACGCCATTCTCCTGCCTCAGCCTCCCGAGTAGCTGGGACTACAGGCGCCCGCCACCTCGCCCGGCTAGTTTTTTGTATTTTTTAGTAGAGACGGGGTTTCACCGTGTTAGCCAGGATGGTCTCGATCTCCTGACCTTGTGATCCGCCCGCCTCAGCCTCCCAAAGTGCTGGGATTACAGGCTTGAGCCACCGCGCCCGGCCAAAAATACTAACTTTTAAAATGTTGAGTGTTCCAGTAAAATAGTTAAAGAAAAAAAAGGTAATAATTCAACTAAGAAAAAAATATTAACTTATACATATCTGGATAATAACAGACTCATTACAGGCCCTAATTTTATTATTTAAAATGTTTACAACAAATTTCTCTGATATTCTCCCTCTCTCTCTTTTTGCCTTGATATGGTTTCTCTAAACTCCTGGTTTAAAAAAGAAAAAGGGTCCATTTCTGAGGCTTGGGTTTACTGTACTTACAGTTCCACCAATAAATCATCTCCCAATCTGGGCTGGAGAAGCACTGGCCACGGTTTGATTGCTCCAGCCCCAGGTTGCCAGGCAACCCACACAAGGGGGAAGTCTGAGAACCGCTGACAGATAGCCAAGTGGCTGAAACAACAGACTTCTCTCTGTCAAAAATGTGTTTTGAGAGAGCCACTTGCCCACCTCTGCTCTCTGCTAAACACTACATGATTGTAAAATCAAAATCAAAAGGCCACTGTAATAAAAACACACTTCCTGTTCAATTACTAATTGTTCTAAAGCTGTGGGGAGGCCCAGATCCTACAGTGTATGGCAACAGAAATGCGATACTGTAAATGAGATAAAGCCAGCAGCATGCAAGAAACCTGATCTAAATGCATCTCTGCAGCTTTCAAGTCAGGGGAGCTGGTGCGTGGAGGAATCAACTGCCTAAGAAAGCACCAGGAAGAAAATAATGAATGTCAAGATGTTAAAAAAACAAAGCAAACAATAACTATGAAGCTAGAGGTCAAGACTACTTAGTAATAAAACCAAGAACATTCTCCATTGTTTTGAAACACAATCTGGAGGCAATGGAAGTTTTCTCCCTCAGAGATGGAAAGGAGGAGCAAGGAAGGTCGATGACCCTTGGGAACCACACCCCTTGGCGGTTCCAGGTGGATTCCCTGATAACTGACTGTAAATGGAATTACAGGAAATAGCAGCATCCTTAGGATAATGCGGGTCAATAATAGGTCTGAGAGTCTAATGCAACATTTAAAATACCTATGGTGCGAGCTGGGCACAGTGGTTCACGCCTGTAATCACAGCACTTTGGGAGATCGAGGTGGGTGGATCACCTGAGGTCAAGAGTTTCCTGGCCAAAACAGTGAAACCCCAACTCTACTAAAAATACAAAAAATTAGCTGGGCGTGGTGGCAAAAGCCTGTAATCCCAGTTACTGGGGAGGCTGAGGCAGGAGAATTGCTTCAATCTGGGAGACAGAGGTTGCAGTGAGCTGAGATCATGCCATTGCACTCCAGCCTGGGCAACAAGAGTGAAACTCTGTCTCAAACAAACAAAAAATACCCATGGTGCATGTACCAAGCCAGTAATACTCTGCCCAACACCAACACCATGCAGCATCCTTCCATGAAACCACTGTATTGAAACTGTCATCTTGGACTTTGGAAACTATCTGTGGTATGTGGAAGGGGCCAGCACTGAGTGCACAGTTCTTTATCTCTTTTGTGCCATGGACCCTTTGGCAGTCTGGTAAAGCCTAACTCCTTCTAAAAATGGTTTATGGCCAGGCACGGTGGCTCATGCCTGTAATCCTAGCACTTTGGGAGGCCGAGGCAGGCGGACACGAGGTCAGGAGATCGAGACCATCCTGGCCAATAGGGTGAAACTCTGTCTCTACTAAAAATCCAAAAAAATATCCGGGTGTGGTAGCGCATGCCTGTAATCCCAGCTACTCAGGAGGCTGAGGCAAGAGAATCGCTTGACCCAGGGAGTCGGAGGTTGCAGTAAGCCAAGATCACACCACTGAACTCCAGCCTGGCAACAGAGTGAGACTCCATCTTATAAAACAAAACAAAACAAAAGGCTGGGCACAGTGGCTCACGTCGGTAATCCCAGCACTTTGGGAGGCTGAGGACAGCAGATCACCTGACGTCAAGAGTCAAGAGTTTGAGACCAGTCTGGCCAACATGGTGAAACCTAGTCTCTACTAAAAATACAAAAAAAAAAAATTAGCTGGGCGTGGTAGTGCGCGCCTGTAGTCCCAGCTACTCAGGGAGGCTGAGGCAGGAGAATCGCTTGAACCCAGGAGGCGGAGGTTGCAGTGAGCCAAGACTGTGCCACTGCACTCCAGCCTGGGTGACAGAGGGAGACTCCATCCCAAAAAAAAAAAGTATGCCAGAGTAATGTAAGTACTCTATGAATACATTCAATAACAAGAGCTAGCAGAGGGTTTTCTTCAGTTCTGGCAGGTTTTTTGTTTTTGGGGGTGAGGGGCTGTTTTGCTTTATCATGTGACCTCAGATGATAAACCCTTGGAGGGCAAGGATAGCAAGTTTTTCATCATTCAATCTCCAACGCAATGTGCAGCCCGGTTTCCTGCCCGAAGCTTCCAAACTAGCCCTCTCTACACCACTAGCCCAGCTCCTATAGGGGCCTGGGTTTCCTTGACTCTCCCAGTGCCCAGAATTGGGTTTGGCATATAAGAGGTGTAAGACCATATTCCGCAAAATGGTATGTATGGACACAAAAGACACTTTTTTCCTATGTTCTCTTTCCGACAATCCATCAGCCTGAGAAGGCACACGCTCCTGTGAGGGGATGCAGCCTCTCTTCTTCTACCCCCACCACTGCCCCCCTCTCACTTCACAAAGGCAGCCTCCTCTCCCCCGCTCCCATCTGGAAGGCTACTGGGCAGCACTGCCCCAGGGGCACTGAACAAGGGGACAATTTAAAACATTGACACTGGTGCTGACACAGTGCCTAGCTCTGAGGTCAGGATGAGAAAGACTCCACAAGTCAGATACTTTCTGATTCTCTGCTTTCAACAAATCACAAGGAGGTCCTAGCAGAAGTGTCATCTGATAGATTACAGAAAATCAGTCTGATGACAAATTACACTTTTGGCATTACTATGGAAATAATTCAAATAACTGAGTGACACTATAACAAAACCATCATTCCCATCTACTTACTCATGTAGACAAGGTTTCTGGGCACTTATGTGTTTTAAAAAAACCCATACAATGTATTTCCAATAAATGTTAAGCAAAAATTAAAATTATATCAACATTTACAATATTTCGTTGTTTTCATCAACTGTGCTCTAATAATTATAATTTGAAAAAAAGTTTCTTCTATACTTAGAGCTTTATTATTAAAGGAAGTAAGGCCGGGCGTGGTGGCTCAAGCCTGTAATCCCAGCACTTTGGGAGGCCGAGACGGGCGGATCGCGAGGTCAGGAGATCGAGACCATCCTGGCTAACACGGTGAATAACCATACACCCGATTTCAGTACACACACTTTTTGTTGCAGGGAAGTACTAAAGGTCAATCTGACACTAGCCTTTCAAGCATAAAATGTATCACCTTAGTATAAAGTCCCTGGGGAAGTAGAATGGAAATAAAAATTAAAGGGGGAAAAGAATAAGATGCAACATTAGACTGCTTTTAACTCAAATGTGGGAACAAAGAAATGACTTAAAGTTGGAATTTATACTTAAAAGGGAAGCAGAGCAAAGAAGTTTGGAACATTTGCACCCTGGCAATGTGGCAAAGAAAGAAAAGCTTTTGGTCGGGCGTGGTGGCTCATGCCTTTGGGAGGTCGAGGTGGGCGGATCACTAGGTCAGGAGTTCGAAACCAGCCTGGCCAACATAATGAAACCCCATCTCTACTACAGATACAAAAAATGAGCCAGGCATGGTGGCACACGCCTGTAATTCCAGCTACCCGGGAGGCTGAGGCAGGAGAATCACTTGAACCCAGGAGGCAGAGGTTGCAGTGAGCCGAGATCGCACCATTGCACTCTAGACTGAGCAACAGGAGAGAATCCATCTCAAAAAAAAAAAAAAAAGCTTTCTCCGGAGAGAAATTCGGGCAGGCTGTAAGGCAATCACTTGCTAGAGATATTTGCGTAACTAAAAGGGAGCCAAGGGCTGATATCCAAGACAAAGAGGGAAAGGCTTTGAGGGCATTTCAAAGACCTTCCCAGCAGCCCCTCCTATCATAGGATCAGAAACCTAAGAGGAAATAGTTTCCAGGGCCAGGCTTGGGGTTTGCTGCCCTCTGCAGCCTTGGGACATTGCTTCCCACAGGCCCCTCTGGCTACATCCTTGGCTCAAAGGGCCTCTGATATAGCTCAGGCTGCTGCTTCAGAGGGTGCAAGCCAGAGGTCTGTGGCAGCTTCCAGGTGGTGTTAAGTCTGCAGGTGTACAGAGTGCAGGAGCGATGGAGGCTTGGCAGCCTCTGCCAAGATTTCAGAGGATGTATCAGATGCCCAGTCCAGAGGCCTGCTGCAGGGATGGAGCCCTCACACAGATATTCTACTAGGGCAGTGTGGATGGGAAATGTGGGGTTGGAGGGCCCACACAGAGTCCCCACTGGGGAACTGCCTAGTGGAGCTGTGGGAAGGGGCCATTGTCTTCCAGACCCAGGAATGGTAGATCCATCAGCAGCTTGCACTGTATGCCTGGAAAAGCTGCAGGCACTCAAAAGCCACAGAGGTGGAACTGCCCAAGGCCTTGGGAGTCGCCACCCCCCACCCCGCCCATCAGTGCGCCCAGGATGTGGCAAATGGAGTCAAGGGCTATTTTGGAGCTTCAAGATTTAATGATTACCCTGCTGGGTTTAGGACTTGCATTGGGCTCAATGCGCCCCTTTCTTTTGACTGATTCCTACCTTTTGGAATGGGAATGTTTATCCAATGCCTATACCCGCATTGTATCTTAGAAGTAAATAATTTGTTTTTGATTCTACAGGCTCACAGGCGGAAGGGACTTGCCTTGTCCCAGATGAGACTTAGGACTTTTGTTTTTTTTGTTTTGTTTTTTTTTTTTTTTTGAGGCGGAGTCTCGCTCTGTCGCCCGGGCTGGAGTGCAGTGGCCGGATCTCAGCTCACTGCAAGCTCCGCCTCCCGGGTTTACTCCATTCTCCTGCCTCAGCCTCCCGAGTAGCTGGGACTACAGGCGCCCGCCACCTCGCCCGGCTAGTTTTTTTTGTATTTTTAGTAGAGACGGGGTTTCACTGTGTTAGCCAGGATGGTCTCGATCTCCTGACCTTGTGATCCGTCCGTCTTGGCCTCCCAAAGTGCTGGGATTACAGGCTTGAGCCACCGCGCCCGGCCAGGACTTTTGAGTTTATACTAGAATGAGGTAAGACTTTAGGGGACTATTGATAAGGGATAATTGTATTTTGTAATGTGAGAAGGACATGAGGTTTGCAGGAAGCCAGGAATGGAATGATATAGTTGGAGTATTTGTCCCCTCCCAAATCTGATGTTGAAATGTAATCCCCAATGCTGGAGATGGGGCCTGGTGGAAGGTGACTGGATCACATGGATGGATCTCTCATGAATGGTTTAAGCACCATCCTCTGGGTGCTGTCCTTGCAATAGTGAGTGAGTTCTTGTAAGACCTGTTTGTTTAAAAGTGTGTGGCAGCCCCATCCCCTTGCTGCTACTTCCACCATGTGATGTGGTGTTCCCGCTTCAGCGTCCGCCTCAAGTAAAAGCTCTCTGAGGCCTCCCTAGGAACTGCGCAGATGTTGGTGTCATGCTTGTACAGCCTATACGACTGTGAACCAATTAAACGTGTTTTCTTTATTTAAAAAAAAGATGATAATGGGCATAAATCACTATGGTATTTAAAATTCACTTTTAATATTTAAAAGAGTGATGGGACAATTTTATTTTTAAATGTCAATGTTTGGAATGTTAGAAGTTACATCCTTATGATAAAAAAAAAAAAAAAAAAAAGGCCAGGTGTGGTGGCTCACGCTTGTAATCCCAGCACTTTGGGAGGCTGAGGCGGGCAGATCACAAGGTCAGGAGATAGAGACATCCTGGCTAACGTGATGAAACCCCGTCTCTACTAAAAATACAAAACAATTAGCCAGGTGTGGTGGCGGGCGCCCATAGTCCCAGCTAGTTGGGAGGCTGAGGCAGGAGAATGGTGTGAACCCGGGATGTGGAGCCTGCAGTGAGATGGAGCCACTGCACTTAAAAAAACAAAACAAAACAAAACAGGTCAATTTAAATTTGGGAGTGGGTATGTGCTTTTAGGCAAAATTCTTTTAGGGGTTTCATAGGGATAAAACATTTTTTTAAGCTTTGTATCTACCTAAAGGAAGACCCATAAATTCTTTGGGGTACCAAGCATGCTTCCACATCTCAGCTATATTTAGTCTGGTTTCACCCAACAGTACCAAACTAGGGTCACTGAAAACACTTTCTTGAACCAAGACAGGCTGCACCATGGAAGATCTTGCAGTATGTAACTGCTGTTCCACCAAGGTACAGACTTTTATTTGAATTCCAAAGCTGACTATGGCTCTATTCAAGGACAGTAAAAAGCACAAATTCCTTAGTGTACCAATTAAAGTGCTTGGCACCTTCCATTCTGTCACTTCAGCCTGGACTCTCGCATACCCACACCACACCCGAGCATCCGGACTCTTTTTTCCTTATTTTTCAGCCATCATCTACACATGCAGATGGGCCAGCCCCAATGCTCAGTGGTTGAAGAAACTAATCTTCATGAGCAGGAAATTACCGAGGTGATCTTGCTTCTGAACCAACTGCACAAGAGAGACAGACAATTGTCTTCCATCATCAACCACCTGGAGTGGGAACCTCACTTTTTTTTTTTTAATACTTTAAGTTCTGCGATACGTGGGCAGACGTGCAGGTTCGTTACATATGTTTACACGTACCATGGTGGTTTGCTGCACCCATCAACCCATCATCTACATTAGGTATTTCTCCTAATGCTCTCCCTCCCCGAGCCCCCCACCCCCCAACAGGCCCTGGTGTGTGATGTTCCCCTCCCTGTGTCCATGTGTTCTCATTGTTCAACTTCCACTTATGAGTGAGAACATGTGGTGTCTGGTTTTCTGTCCTTGTGTTCGTTTTCATAGTGTTGATGGTCTTTACAATTTGGCATGTTTTTGCAGGGGCAGGCACCAGTTGTTCCTTTCCATGTTTAGTGCTTACTTCAGGAGCTCCTGTAGGGCAGTCCTGGTGATGACAAAATCTCTCAGCATTTGCTTGTCTGTAAAGGATTTTATTTCTCCTTCACTTATGAAGCTTAGTTTGGCTGGATATGAAATTCTGGGTTGAAAATTCTTTTAAGAATGTTGGGGCCGGGCGCGGTGGCTCAAGCCTGTAATCCCAGCACTTTGGGAGGCCGAGACGGGCGGATCACAAGGTCAGGAGATCGAGACCATCCTGGCTAACCCGGTGAAACCCCGTCTCTACTAAAAAATATAAAAAACTAGCCGGGCGAGGTGGCGGGCGCTTGTAGTCCCAGCTACTCGGGAGGCTGAGGCAGGAGAATGGCGTAAACCCGGGAGGCGGAGCTTGCAGTGAGCTGAGATCCGGCCACTGCACTCCAGCCTGGGCGACAGAGCGAGACTCCGTCTCAAAAAAAAAAAAAAAAAAAAAAAAGAATGTTGAATACTGGTCCCCACTATCTTCTGGCTTGTAGGGCTTCTGCAGAGAGATCTGCTGTTAGTCTGATAATGGGCTTCCTTTTGCGGGTAACCCAACCTTTCTCTCTGGCTGCCCTTAACATTTTTTCTTTCATTTCAACCTTCGTAAATCCAAGATTATGTGTCTTGGGGTTGCTCTTCTCGAGAAGTATCTTTGTGGTGTTCTCTGTATTTCCTGAATTTGAATGTTGGCCTGTCTTGCTAGGTTGGGGAAGTTCTCCTGGATAATATCCTGAAGAGTGTTTTCCAACTTGGAAATTAACATTCTCCATTTTAATTTTAGGTACACAAATCAAACACAGGTTCGGTCTTTTCAGATAGTCCCATATTTCTTGGAGGTTTTGTTCGTTTCTTTTCTTTTTTTTTTTTTAGAGTCTCGCTCTGTCACCCAGGCTGGAGTGGTGGCGCGATCTCAGCTTACTGCAAGCACTGCCTCCCGGGTTCACACCATTCTCCTGCCTCAGCCTCCCGACTAGCTGGGACTACAGGCACCCACCACCATGCCCAGCTAATTTTTTTGTGGGTTTTTAGTAGAGACGGGGTTTTACCATGTTAATCAGGATGGTCTCAATCTCCTGACCTTGTGATCTGCCCACCTCGGCCTCCCAAAGTGATGGGATTACAGTCTTGAGCCACCGCGCCCGGCCTGTTCATTTCTTTTCATTCTTTTTTCGCTAATCTTGTCTTCACGCTTTATTTCATTAAGCAGATCTTCCATCTCTGATATCCCTTCTTCTGCTTGATCAATTCGGCTATTGATACTTGTGCATGCTTCACGAAGTTCTCCTAATGTGTTTTTCAGCTCCATCAGCTCATTTATGTTCTTCTCTAAACTGGTTATTCTAGTTAACAATTCCTCTATCCTTTTCTCAAGGTTCTTAGCTTCCTTGCATTGGGTTAGAACATGCCCCTTTAGCTCGGAGGAGTTTGTTTTTTTTTTTTTTTTTTTTTTTTTTTGAGACGGAGTCTCGCTCTGTCACCCAGGCTGGAGTGCAGTGGCCGGATATCAGCTCACTGCAAGCTCTGCCTCCCGGGTCCACGCCATTCTCCTGCCTCAGCCTCCCGAGTAGCTGGGACTACAGGCGCCGCCATCTCGCCCGGCTAATTTTTTGTATTTTTTAAGTGGAGACGGGGTTTCACTGTGTTAGCCAGGATGGTCTCGACCTCCTGACCTTGTGATCCGCCAGCCTCGGCCTCCCAAAGTGCTGGGATTACAGGCTTGAGCCACCGCGCCCGGCCAAGGAGTTTGTTATTACCCACCTTCTGAAGCCTACTTCTGTCAATTTGTCAAAGTCATTATCCATCCAGTTTTGTCCCCTTGCTGGCAAGCAGTTGTACTCCGTTGGAGAAGAGGTGTTCTGGTTTTTGGAATTTTCAGTCTTTTTGCGTTGTGTTCTCCTCATCTTCGTGGATGTATCTACCTTTGGTCTTTGATGTCGGTGACTTTCAGATGGGGTTTCTGTGTGTGTCCTTTTTGTTGATGTTGATGCTATTCCTTTCTATTCGTTAGTTTTCCTTCTAACAGTCAGGCCCCTCTGCTGCGGGTCTGCTGGAGTTGTCTGGAGGTCCACTCCAGACCCTGTTTGCCTGGGTATCAACAGCGGAGGCTGCAGAACAGCAAAGGTTGCTGCCTGAGGAACCCCACTTTTACAGAGGTAAAATCTACCAAGCATGTGGATTCCAAGGTTTCGTTTCAGCTCCAGTGGAGGCTGTGCTGTGTTAACCATGTATGCAATGGACACAGAAGAGTGTATGTGTGGCACTTGCCTGCATCTGCCATCCCAGCTCCAGATCCAATTCGAGCCAGGACCTGCCTGCTTCTCCGAATACATCCTGCACTCTCTATGTCTCCTCACAGGGTAGTTCCACGGTCTGCGGAGCCGCTATTGGGTGAGGTGATCTGACTTGGGATTCCTGAGTACTTCCACTCACCACTGCTGCAGCTCTGAACAAATTTCCTTCCTATCTCATGCCTATGTCATGTCATACTCCTGTGTTTCCATCTTTCTGTGTACCCCATGGAACTTCCCCATTCTGCCCAGCACTATGTTCTGGGCATCTAAGTCCACCATTGCCATTAGAACATCATCTCCTTGAGGTGAGGAGTTCCTGTTCAGGGCCATCTGGAAGCCTCTGCACATGAGAGGCATTTAATAAATGTTTCTTCGATGACGTTTCCTATTATCAGTATCTGGGCCTTTCAGAGCCAGAAGAGGACTATTTAGTTATTATTACTCTCATTTCTTAGTGAGAGGACCAGTGACTCTCCCAAGGTACAGCAACTGGTCTAAGGCACAGACTCAACCAGAAAGCGGTTTTACCAACACTTTTGCCTTCCCAGCATAAATATTCTAAAGAAAATAATTACTGCGTTTTCCACAGATAGATGAAGAGTTATCTGAAAAAAGTAGAAGTGAGGGAAGGGAATAAAAAGGGGGGAAAAAAAAAGTCCAGGCACAGTGGCTCATGTCTGTAATCCCAGTACTTTGGGAGGCCAAGGCAGGCGAATCACGAGGTCAGGAGTTCGAGACCAGCCTGGCCAACATGGTAAAACCCCATCTCTACTAAAAATACAAAAATTAGCTGGGCGTGGTGGCACACACCTATAGTCCCAGCTACTTGGGAGGCTGAGGCAGGAGAATCTCTTGAACCCTGGAGGCGGAGGTTGCAATGAGCCGAGATCACGCCATTGCACTCCAGCCTGGGCTACAGAGCGAGACTCTGTCTCAAAAAAACAAACAAACAAAACAAAAAACAAAAAAGGAGGAAGAACCAGAATTTCTTGTTTTTGAAAAAACCACAAACTGAAGAATGACCGGACACGATGTCAGCACCACTCACACAGGAAAACCTCACGCACGAAACCTCACATGACAGCACTGCAGCTCTTTCGCTTGGTTAACTTGGGGACAGCCCTGAGACACGAGATCGGCCTTTATGGCCTTCTTCCCAGGCTGGTGGAAGATGAGGCTGCTCTGACTCCAGGCCAGCTGGGATTGGCGGGGCCTCTCAACACAGTCAAGAATGGCTAACGGCAGGCAGAAACATCTTGTGGCCTAATAAAGGATCAAAGACATGTTCCTTAGAGAGAGGAAATGAATTATCCACACATCCAGCTCCTTCATGTCTTTTGTTTGTTTGTTTTTGGCTCTTTGGCCTGTTTGGATAAAACATATTACACTGAGGAAGCATCAAAGAAAGTGAAACGACAGTGACATTTAAAGGGAGCTCCGTCGGCTAGACGGAGCCCCATTTTGGGTTCAGCTCCAACTTCTCCCTGTTCTCTCTCCTGGCCATGGGGAGTATTCATCCACAGCTGACATAAGATTATCAGCAAAAATTTTAACAAGAACCAGACCTTTCTCTTCTAATCTTTTCCCCAATCCAAAATGTCACGAAAAAAACCTGAAAGAATATTGTTAGAATTTAAAAATACTCTATTATTGTGTCCCTCATGCTGAAAAATGCACATCTAGGTATGAAAAACGCATAGACTGCTCTGTCAAAGACCACTACGTGATTGCACTTCCGTAGCAGAGGTCCCGTCTTTCCTTTCAGCTAAATTTAATCTGTTCTAAACTCTGAAAGTTATTGAGTCCTAAAGACATTTATTTAGCAGGTCCTAACAATGAGCAGTTTATAGGCAATTGTGAAACATGACCACAAAGATCATTGGATGGGGGTCAAGTAATTTGAATTTCTCGAAAAACACAGATCACTCTTGACTGACATGAATGATCAGTGGTATCATTTACCCAGAATTACTTCAGAAAGAATAGTAACATGGAATGAGAAGCTCCTTCTACCCTGAAGGAGGCACTTTATAGCTATACAACCTCTACCCTACTCAGTCTCTGTGTGGCAAAACTAGTTTATCCTCCTCATGGCATCTACCTGAATTCATCTTATTTAAGTTAATTTGCTTATTTGTCTGTGGTCCCTATTAGAATGCAAATCTCTAGAATGAGAACAGTACCTCCATGGTTATTTCTATTCCCAGAGTTGAGAAGGTGCCTCGTACACAGTCAGTACTGATTGAGTGACTGAGGAGAAAAACGGCAGGAATATGTTCTACAGCCAACACTCAAATCTGCGATCTTAGTTCTACACAGTCTTCCATTCACAAAACTCGGTCTCCTCGCACCTTTCCTCCACCTTCAACCTCTCCATGTTAATGTACTTTGGCTCCATTTACCAGTTAATGATTTAGTGATCCCATTGAGGAGCCAGGAGCTCCAAGGAACAGCCACTGAGAAGCACAGCACCCAGCAGAGCTGCGTGTGGAGGCAACCCTCATCTCCCTCTCCATGGGACCTAAATGACCAGCATAGCACATGCTTCCTTCCTTCCCAGCCCTTCCTGTATTCCCAGCCCAGTCCAGACTAGACGTCCTTCTGACCAGATGCTCACCCTAGCAAATCCCAACTGACGCCTCACATGGACGTCCCTTAGAGACTTACTGTCCTCTCAAACGCCGTTCTCCAAATGGCCTCATACCCCAACCCCCGAGTCCTGCTGCAACTTTATCACTTTCAGATCCACACAGAATCCCTTTTAACCCCTCCAGTTATAGGAACAGAAGTTCAGTTTTGTCAACAGTAGCGATCCTGTCTCACCGTCTCATCAACGATGCCCATTTGGGTTCCCCCATCAGTGTCAACCACTTGCCAAACCCATCTCCTCCTTATCCTGTGACCTGCACCAAAGTCTCTTCCTAGCTAGCTAAGCCTCTTCCTCTATCCTGCCTTTTGACAGCACTCTCAGGAACATGGAAAAGGTTGCCCACGGCCCTTCTAATAGTCTGTGTCTACCACTGTTGGTGCTCTTTATTCTAGCCTAGCCATCTACCGGTAGCCATACCTAAGATGTGAAACTACAGACCTTCCCTATTTACTGCACAGCTACCATGACCCCCACAATATCCCTGTTCTTGACTGTGTCCCTCAACTCCTCTACCACTTCTGTACTGGTTTCCCATGTTCTCTATGCAGCCTGGGGCTTAACTATCCATTATTTCAGCAATGCAGTCAATACTCATTACCTCAGCTGGGTGCGGTGGCTCACGCCTGTAATCCTAGCACTTTGGGAGGCTAAGGCCGGTGGATTACTTGAGGTCAGGAGTTGGAGACCAGCCTGGCCAACATGGTGAAACCCTGTCTCTACTAAAAATACAAAAATTAGCTGGGTGTGGTGGCACACGCCTATAATCCCAGCTACTCAGGAAGCTGAGGCAGGAGATTTGCTTGAACCCCGAAGGCAGAGGGTGCAGTGAGCTGAGATTGTGCCATGGCCCTCCAACCTGGGTGACAAGAGCAAAACTCCATCTCAAAAAAGAACCAAAAAAGCCGGGCATGGTGGCTCACGCCTGTAATCCCAACACTTTGGGAGGCCGAGGCGGGAGGATCACCTGAGGTCCAGAGTTTGAGACCAGCCTGACCAACATGGAGAAACTAAAAATACTAAAAATACAAAATTAGCCGGGTGTGGTGGCACATGCCTGTAATCCCAGCTAATCCGGAGGCTGAGGCAGGAGAATGGCTTGAACCCGGGAGGTGGAGGTTGCTGTGAGCCGAGATTGCGCCACTGCACTCCAGCCTGGGCAAGAAGAGCGAAACTCCCTCTCCAAACAAACAAACAAACAAAAAACAAAACAAAAAATACTCCTTGCCTCAACATCCCAACTTCCCATCAATTTTCTAGCCCAATCTTCCACCTACTTTGGCTGCATATTAGTGTCCTAACATCCTGGGACATTGGAAACTTGTATCCCAGATGAATTAAATTGGACCCAAGTCTCTGTCTGTGTCTAAAGTTCCTCATGTGACTCCAGCGTGCATCTAACAGTGTGAAGTGCTGCTGTACACTGACAGCTCTCAACGTCTCTCACTAGGAGCATAGTCCTGATCCAGTCCAGTGGTTCTCAGGGCCTGGATGCCCACGTCCTACCCCAGGGATTATGCTCTGACTCGCTAGGGTACAGGCCAGCATCGGGGCATTTTCAAGTTCTCCCGATGACTCTAATGCACAGCCAACTTTACAAGATGTCCTCAGCCCACCTCCACTCTTCCAGTGCTACTGCCAGATTGGTCTTCAAGGGCAGCTCCAGTCCTATCCTTCCCCACATTCAAAAATATATAATTTTTCCTCATTTCCTGTTGAATTAAACATAAACTTCTCAGTCAAAAGTGGGAGGCTCTGAATTAGCTACCTCACATCCTCCCCTACCCATAAGCTTCACCCAAACTGGGCAACTTGCTACTAACCAACCATTCAAATTCTTTTAGCCCCTGTTCTCCAATTAACCTCTGTCAACTCTGCCCAGTGAAATTCTATCCATCCTTCAAGGTCCTCTCAAATAAGCCTCCTCTACAGCACCCTTCCTGATCTCCCTGTCCAAGAGCTGGGAGCAGCTGCTCACCTCGGCAGGCCCTGTGAGCCTCAGCGCACCATCTGAAGCAAAAGAGGCACTCAAAACAAGTTTCCAATTGTGTGGCTGCTGTCCCCTCTCTAGATTCTGTGGTGATAAATCCAACTCAAGCACTCATTTACACCCACTACCAAAATCAGTCAAGGATACCACAGTGGGATGGCATGTCGCCTGCCATACTGCCAAGCAATTACCAAGGTTGGTGGTAACCCCTGCAGAGATCTTAGCAGTGAAAGAACAAATGCAGTTTGTTTAAATTCAGTGATACGTTCCCTTCCTTTTGTACACAGAAATCAATAATGTTTTTTCTAAGTCTTGTTTCCAAAAAACTAAGCCAAAAAAAAAAAAGTCACTTGAATAATAGAAAAACAAACTAACAATGATGGGAACAGAAGATTCAACTAGAGGAAGAATTAATTATGAGAGCAAACAGCAGATGAAAGGGTCTCAAACATCCAGCAGAGTCCTGCACACAGAGTAGGTATGGAAACGCAGTGTAATTAAAATTCAGTATAAGGGCCGGGCGCGGTGGCTCAAGCCTGTAATCCCAGCACTTTGGGAGGCCGAGACGGGTGGATCACGAGGTCAGGAGATCGAGACCATCCTGGCTAACACAGTGAAACCCCGTCTCTACTAAAATATACAAAAAACTAGCCGGGCGAGGTGGCGGGCGCCTGTAGTCCCAGCTGCTCGGGAGGCTGAGGCAGGAGAATGGCGCAAACCCGGGAGGCGGAGCTTGCAGTGAGCTGAGATCCGGCCACTGCACTCCAGCCCAGGCGACAGAGCGAGACTCCGTCTCAAAAAAAAAAAAAAAAAAAATATCAGTATAGGGTGAAAACAAAGACCTTCCTTTTTCCATGTATATTTTTAAGGCAAATTTAAAGTTAATTATCCAGAAACAGACAAAAATGTTTGCTCTTCACCTTCAAGAATCCACCACTCCTTTTGTGCGCCCCTACACATGCCTATTTTCATAACAATGGAATGCCTGAGCGCCTACGATATTCAAACCAGTGGAGAGTAGCATGGTGTGATGTTCACGGACTCCTCTAAATGTGTGAGCAAGCGGATTACGCATCTCAGAGTGTGGCCTAAAAGCAAGATAAATCTACGTGGATCATTTGAATGTTTTACAGATATTTAAAAAGAGAGGGAGAGAGAGGAAGGGAATGTGAGCTGATTATGAAGTCAGAATTTAATGAGGGAGACAAGCTACCAAGGTCAGATTGCTCTGGGGTCATAAACTTGGAAAGTGACTATGAAGCTGACAAAGAAGCTGGGCTGTATCAAAGGACGGTCTGAAAATAATGTTCTCTTTTGTTATTGCTAAAGGACTGGAGAATTTCATTTCCATAGGCTGGACTGAATGGTAGGATCCCAAAAATCCAGAGTTCACCCCACCCTTTAAGCTGCTCTGAGAATTTGGAACAGCTCTGCCTAATGAAATCAAGACTCTCAACATGGGAGTGGTCACCACAGATCAGAGCTCCAGGTCTTCTCTAGGCAAAGCTCCTTTAGTTCTTAGATTAATGTTAGGTGGGTTTTTGGTCCAAGTCAACCAGTTTCCCAAACCTTTGCTTATCAAGACCTCATTAGGCCGGGCATGGTGGCTCACACCTGTAATACTGGCACTCTGGGAGGCCAAGGCGGGCAGATCACTTGAGGTTGGGAGTTTGAGACCAGTCTGGCCAACACAGTGAAACCCTGTCTCTACTAAAACTACAAAAATTAGTCAGGCGTGGTGGTGCATGCCTGTAGTCCCAGCTACTAGGGAGGCTGAAGTGGTAGGATCATTTGAACCTGGGAGGCAGAGGTTGCAGTAAGCCGAGATTATACCATTGCACTGGTCCAGCCTGGGTGACAGAGCAAGACCCTGTCTCAAAAAAAAAAAAAAAAAAAAACTTTTACAATTCATTTTCTAAAATTCTCTTTGAAAATCGGATAACCAAGCTTACTTAGCTCTGTTACCCTAATTAGTTAGAGGCCCTATCTGAAAAAAAGAAATTGAGTAATATTTAGGATGAATATGTCTGTTTAGAAAGCAGTTTAGGGCCGGGCGCGGTGGCTCAAGCCTGTAATCCCAGCACTTTGGGAGGCCGAGATGGGCGGATCACGAGGTCAGGAGATCGAGACCATCCTGGCTAACACGGTGAAACCCCGTCTCTACTAAAAAATACAGAAAACTAGCCGGGCGAGGTGGCGGGCGCCTGTAGTCCCAGCTACTCGGGAGGCTGAGGCAGGAGAATGGCGTGAACCCGGGAGGCGGAGCTTGCAGTGAGCTGAGATCCGGCCACTGCACTCCAGCCTGGGCGACAGAGCGAGACTCCGTCTCAAAAAAAAAAAAAAAAAAAAAAAAAAAAAAAAAAAAAAAAAAAAAAAAAAAAAGAAAGCAGTTTAGTAGCAAATGTGTGATACCTACACAGATTTTAGTATTAAACACTGGTTCCCACAGAAGACTCCAAGCTGCTGTTGAGAGGAGTACACGGGACATGTTGAGAGGAGCACATGGGACAGAAGAGCACAGAGCACAGCTGTGGTGATGGGCCATCCTTCCTCCCACTCTGGTGCAGTCTATGGTACTCATTAGCCTGCATCTCTGTAGCCTGGCAGATTTGGTTTTATTGCTGCCAATGGCAAAGCTTAGAAAAATAAAAGTGTGATCAAAACTTACAAATCAGCTGCAAGGGAGATCCCAAGAACTTTCAGTAACAAAAGGACACTATGTGTGTGTACGCACACATGCATGTGTATATGTGTTTTCAAATTTCTTAAACAGGAATGACTCTGTTAACTTTAGATAAATCGTGGCCAATTTTTCACCTGGGAAGTGAAAGGATGGGGCAGGCAGCAGACCAAGATGGGCTTAATCCTGACCTCCTGTCAAACACAGCTGCCAGCACCTCAGAATTTCCTCTTCCCTTTCCTTCTCCTTTTCCTATCATTCCTTAGATTAAAAAAAAAAAAAAAAAAAAAAAAAAAAAAAAAAAAAAAACGGAAGACTTTCTGTGCGTGGTTGCTCACACCTCTAATGCCAGCACTTTGGGAGGCCGAGGCAGGCAGATCACAAGGTCAGGAGTTTGAGACCAGCTTGGCCAACATGGTGAAACCCCATCTCTACTAAAAATACAAAAATGGCTGGGCGTGGTGGTGTGCGGCTGTAATCCCAGCTCCTTGGGAGGCTGGGTCAGGAGGACTGCTTGAACCTGGGAGGCGGAGGTTGCAGTGAGCCAAGATTGCACCACTGCACTCCAGCCTGGGCGACAGAGTAAGACTTCATTTCATAATAAAACGATGTAACAAAAAAACCCCCACAAAACTTAAGACTCAAGGAGGGGTGTGGGGAGACCATACTTCCTTGAGGCCACACAGGTGGCAGCCAATCTGGGTACTGATACCCGCAACTCTGACTCTCAGGCCAATTTTCTCTCCACAAACCACCAGGCCTATTTTCCTGCTTTTGCCCACCAACCCACCCCAAAAATGAGTTTTCCATATAGGAAAGAGAAGCGCCTGGCTTATCTTCTTCAGGAGGTAACTGTGCCTTCCCCAGAGAGCTCAGGTGCCAGGACATTAGCAACCCTCAGACAGCAGAGCCAGAAGGGACACAGGGCAGTGGTGACGAAGCTGTTCAGGGCAACTGTGGGCATTCTCCTATTTTAAGAATAACAATCTTCCTGGTGTTCTTAGCAGCATGATTCTTTTTTATTATTATTATTTTTTATTTTTTAGAGACAGGGTCTCGCTCTGTCACCCAGGCTTGAGTGCAGTGGCGAGATCACGAGGGAGCACGATTCCTGAACTGGGAACAGTGCTGGGTTGTATGGGAAGGTGTGTTAGAACAGCCAGATTCACCTGTGCTGCCCACTAAGCATTTTTCCTTCTCCATCAGTCACTCTCCCATAGTAGAACATCTCAACCACATGTATCATCAGTACACATCAGGTGATGTTGGCAATGAATGAGTTTTTAAAATTGGAATTTAGAAAATAAAACCATAAACTGGAAGGAGTTGGTTGCTCTTTCCAAAAGAAGCTACTGAGAGGAAAAGAACAGGGACAAATCCAGTTAATTAATGCTCAAAGGAGAAGCCTTCCTAGACTGTGGCAGCTCAGGAGCGCAGCCAAAGAGGTCACTGCACTGAAGCAATGTGAGGTTTCTCTTCTGTTCCATCCACTCAATTTGATATTTTCTGATTATCAATCCTGCTCCAGGTGCTGGGCCAGGTTCTGTGAATAAAAAAGAATTAAACTACAACCCTGCCCTCAAGACTTCCTAGTTTTGTGTGGAGGCACCTAAATGAACTTGCCATCCTAACCTGGTGCAGCAGGGCCTGAAAACCGCAGTGACGTCCAGGCCTTCATCAGTCACGGGCCACTCCTCGTTCTAAAGTGCCTCGTGAGCATCCTAACCTCTCATGAGAACAAGTGTTGGGGAAAGAAGAGTATCAGTACACTACTAGGGAACACTAAGCTTGGCCCAGCATTCTAGTTAGTCAGTGCACGGAGCATCCATCCTCCAGACATTAAGAATAATCACCACAGGCCTAGAGCAAGCAAATGCCAGCCAACAAGGGAAGCTGGCCTCTTCTGTCAAACAGCAGTATTAGAGGGACTCTCCGCTGAGCTGAGTCTCAAAGCCAGGGTATTTGACTCAAGAAAGAGAGACTTTTGAGAAGACTCTTCATTAGGTGGTACAATTCAGAGCATGATATCTACAGTTTTAAGTTTTCCATAGTCTTCACTTCCTGAATTAAAATTTGTTAGGACAGGCTGATAACAAGAGTAATGGCTACTCCAAGATAGAGGTACAGCAGGTACACTTTTCCTTCTAGGTATTTTCTTGCTTCTACTCAGGAAAAACAGCTCCTCTCACAAATGCTGCATTTATAGTAAACATATGTAGTAAATATTGTCTAAACCAGTTACTAAACAAAAAAGCTTCAATCTTGACACAATGAGAGGCTGCAGAAGTCAGAGGAATGCATGACTCAGAGTCCTACATAACTGAAGCTGTAAAAACACTGTTATGGGAGATATGCTGTTAGGAGGAAACAGAACAGTCCTCAAGAATTCCTCATTAATTTGATAATGTAATTTAATGGTGAGGTACAAAATAGGACTGAATATCTCTGGTCTAAGATCCTGGTGGCCTTCTGACTTCATCTTCTGCATCCACTCCGGGGCATCTTTGCTCTTCCTGGAACACACTCTCAGGCATGCTCCCACCTCAGGGCCTTTGCATTCCGTTTCCTTGGCCCAGAATTCTCTCCCCCTATATATCTGCAAGGCTAGCTTCCTCACTTTTTTAAGGTCTTTACTCAAAAGTGAACTCTCCATGGCTACCTTAAGTAAAAGTTCAAGCCCTCTACCTGGTATTTCATACGGCTTTCCTGTGGACTAACACACCATACCTGTCACTTAGCAAGACTGTTCTAATCTACCCTCCTTCCCCGCTACAATCTCAGCTCCATGAAGGCAGAGAATTTTGTCTGTTTTGTTCACTGCTGTATCACCTGGCGGAGTGTCAATGCTCTATCAACATTTCCAGAATGAAAGAATGAATGAATGAATTTCAACTAGTGATCCAAAATCAGAACTGAATGAGAAACTTGGTAAGCAGGAAGGAATCATTCTATCTTCATGTTCACACAGAGTCAACAATCACAGGAAGTTGGGAGGCCGGCTTCCCATCCGCCAAACTGACACCAAACACAAGGAATGCAGAGCCAGAGAGACAGATCCTGAGCCCTCATGCTCAGGTGGTGAGGCCAATATCAGGCACTGTCTTTCTCCCCTTACAACCACCAAAACACATCCTGCTTTCTGATAGCTCAGTACTTTGCCTCATAAATATAGAAAACACACTAGAATTCACCTATATAAAGATACTTTGGAAAAATGTCTTAAAGCAAGTGCAAAAGCAAAATCTAATCTAAGTGTCAATTAGTTGCATGCAGGGTGTTAGGAAAAGAATAACAAAACACTACTAGCGAAGATACAAAATAGGCTGGCACCCTAGTGAAGATGGCAATTAGGGGGCTACCAAGGCCATCACTACTTCTACTTAAGGGAGACTTTATTTATTTATTTATTTATTTATTTATTTATTTATTTATTTATTTGAGATGGAGTCTTGCTCTGTCGCCCAGGCTGGAGTGCAGTGGCACAATCTCGGCTCAATGTATCCTCTGCCTCCCAGGGAGGTGATTCTACTGCCTCAGCCTTTCATGTAGCTGAGATTACAAGCATGCACCACCATGCCCAGCTAATTTTTGTATTTTTAGTACAGACGGTATTTCGCTATGTTGGCCAGGCTGGTCTCGAACTCCTGACCTCAGTTGATCTCCTCACCTCTGCCTCCCAAAGTGCTGGTATTACAAGCATGAGCTTCTGCACCCAGCCTAAGGGAGACTTTAGATTTAAGACAGAAGTATGTCAGGAGAGAGGAGGTAGCTTGAAATGAATGACTTCCTCTCATGGTAGAGTTCTCATTTTTTCACTTCCTGTTTCCTTTTCCCAACACTCAATTCCAGTTACCAGTGTAATATGTCTCACCTGTGAAAATGTAAGACTCCAATGTCACTATGTGTAGAATGTTCTAAGCACACACATTAAAATTGACTCCAATTCTGTTGCTAAGAAACTGCACAAGAAAAGGGTTTTCCATCGTCTTCATTTATAAAATAACCCTCTGTCTATGGGAGAACAAATGCAATCTCTCAAGTCCCCTTGTGCCTTGTTCTCATTTTTTAAATTAACAGAGAAAGATGATAGAGAGTGGCTGAAAGTGTATGCTATCTCCATTTATTTTACATGCCCTTGAAAATGAGATGGAAACATGGCTTCAATAACACACTGCTCTAGTATTTATTCATCTTTCAAGCTGAAGGCTCCCCCCATTCCTCCCCTTACACGCCGCTCAAGCAAAAATGAAAATATACCATCAAAAGTACTCTTCAATTTAAAAAGATTATCCCAAGCAGCCGGGAATAATTTAAGGTGTGTCTATATTCAATGTGGGGTTACTTTCCAGGTCTCTGTATAGCCCGAATGTAAACACAGATGTGTGCACATGCAACGCGCATGCACACACACAGCCCTCAAGAACGGCACAAGGTATGCTGGCTTTTATTTTTTTAATCCAAAGTAGGGCTGGGGATGATGAACTTAAAAAAACGTACTGCTTAAAGACAATAAGAAAAGAATAATCTTGCTAAACACAAAGAGCAAAATGGGCTATTAATTTCTTGGACCACAGCATAAAGAGAAAGCCTAGAAGGTAGTGAGCCATGGATGTGAATGGAAAGGTCACAGCTGAATCTGTACATTTCTCCCAGAGGCAACTTCTACTGACGTGAACTACTGAAATACATTTTTGAAATATCTCTTCCCTTCTAATAAAATGCTTGTCCTATTTCATTTACTAAAGGATTTTAAAAATACATTTTTCTTTAGAGCTTGTTAAACAGTAGAATCTTTCTGCAAACTAATTGACAGAACTGACTGCCTTACATCAACTTTCCTGTGCATATAATTGATTTTTAATTTGCTGTCTCATTTCCAAAAGGACTTGAAAATAAACTCCACTCTATCCATACTATTGACTTCTATAAGCAAGGGTTTGGTTCAAAGCCTGATGGGAATTAACCATAGGAAAAATAGTCTAATTTTATTAATAGTTGAAACCTTAGGCAAATCTCACTTGAATCTACATTTTTCTTTTTTAATATTAAGGGCTAATTCTTACTATAGGTCACATTAAGAATACATAATATGGAGTAATATGTACATATGTGTAATATATCAACATTTCTATTTCTCGTTTTCCTACTCTCATATACAAATTTAGTTCTCCATAAGAAACAGTACCAATATCATTTAAAACTGGAGGAAGGGTGGTTAGTAGAATGAGATCCTACTGTGATTCAATTTAAAAAATACTAAGTACCTACTATGTGATGCAGTAGATACACTGTGTCTTTATTTTGGGTTAATGGCAAAGGTTCCAAATGAATTGTAAAAATTTTCAAGTTATAATTTTAGAAATATAATTTCAGTGTTCTGACTCAACTCACAGGTATGCAAACCTGTACACATACATAAGTTGACAGTGACATAAAACCACGTACGTACATAAACAAAAACCAGAAGAGAGCAAGAAGCCAGCAAGTGAGACAACGAAGCCGGACACTGTGAGACTGTGTGTTAGTGGTGAGGTTTTAAATTCCCTTTAATGATTTTAGGATGTTGTTTTAACAATTAAAAAAAAAAAAAAATCTGCACAAAACCCTAAACAGAAGAAGACAGTGAAAGGGTCATACTAGATGACCTACAAGACTTTTCTATCATCATTTTGAATGACTACATAAAATGGTCAATAACTCTGGAAATTTTACCATTCCTAAAATAAATATAACTAAGCCTTCCCCTATATTGTGAATGTAAAATTTTAAAACAAAATCACCAAAATTATTAGTATCTGAAATCCATGTAACCATTAACTACAAGCTCTGAGAGCCTCTTTGTCATGTCCTCCTTGCTGTTTTCACCTCCACAACCTCCTGCTGCTACTGGACCTTAACTGGGATTTTGCTGTGAATTCCATTTTTCCTCAGCTGCCACGCAAACAGTAATAAAATTCATTGTATTTTTGCCCCACTAAGCAGCTCTGTCTTCTGGCACATTCAGACGCATGGCTTGAGAAGAGTGAACAATGAAAACAATTGTTTTCTCAAGCAGACATTCCAAAAAGGGCATAACAAAGGCATCTGAAGATGCTGCTGGGGAAAGACACCATGCAAATAGTTGTGTGTATTCTGTGTAAGTAATTCCTGACTGGCCGCACGGGTTCACTGGATTACAAATATTTAGAAAATTACTTTGCCATCTCATGTCAATTTTGAAAGAAAGATTTTCATTTATATTTATGATAGACTGAGCTTTAAATTGAAGGAAGATTTAGAGGTTTTAAAATTTATGAACTTGTAAATAAATCCATGTACATGGCCAATTAAGGTTTATCACCACCACAGATTAACTATCTTTGGATAAAAATCTCAGAGTTTATTTGTATCTAAGTTGTTCACCTCAATCTATAACATCAAAATTGACATAAAATATTAATGGTAGTGTATTCCAAGATAAAAGCTATAGTTACCCAAGATGGAATAAAAACATCCTGTAGTAACATGCTAAGCAATAAGAACCTTCACTCGGTGCAACGCCTAGATTGCTGCGGTAAAAGCTAATTCAACATGAAAATAATTTTAAAAACCAAAACACAGTTAAGTGGATAGAAAGCAAAGAGTGAGAAGAGTGAGTTGCACAGCTCAGTGGAGCACCCCAATCTTATAACCTTGCAAGTCAAACCAAACTCCACAAGGAAAATGCAGGCCCTGAATTTTAAAAAGAATTCAATTAGCATCCCCAGTTTTCCAAAATCAACAGCTGAATGCTAATTAAGAGCACAGCATCAGGCAGCAACGGAATCCCAGTGCAATAAGCACCAACACAACAGCAGCAAATGCTACCTTCAGCTCGCATGCATAAATAAACAGAATTAATAACTACCCAAGCATGGAAGGGTGACTTATCTGTTTCGATTAGGTGCAGTTCAGCCTGGGCCCTTTATGTTATATTTGAATGTGTTCATCATGTTTAATTAAAAACCTAATAATCTAGGGTTTTGTTTGTGTGGTTTTTTTTTTTTTAATGTTTTAATCTGTATTTCCTCCTCTTTATCTTCCTAAGTTCTACTAATCTGATGACTTCTTGAAAAGGACAGTATTTTTAGCATAACAGATGTGAAACGGTTAACCATCAATGTGACTCTCAGAGGCAGAAGGCAGCCATTTACTTTGGCTCCATCCTTGCCCCATACCTTGGGATTTAAAGCTTCACAAACTGACCTAGCATTTCTGCCAAAATGCTTCTCTGATCTGACTAAGTTTACTTAGCCTGAAAGACCATGACCCAGGCTGGCTACCAAGGTGTTGCTCACAGACACTCGGCAAAAGCAGAATTCATTTTGCAGTATCCAGTACAGAATTTGACAGAAATTGGCACATTTTGGCTTCAGTTCAAGATTTAAATTATCTCAGCCCCAAAGCAACTTCAATGAGGAACATCACACATGCACACTGTCGGAGAAATAGACTGAGAGTCTGAGATGAAAGGCCTCCTAGTGTGTGATTCTGAGGTCTAAGACCTCCAGAATTCAGGATTATCTGAAAGACGTAGAAAGAAGACGTTGGGTGATAGGGAGGAAGAGGAGAAGGAAGAAGAAGAAGAAAGAGTTTAATGTGTGAGCTTTTTCCAAAAGTACTATTATTATTATTATTATTATTAGTTTTTCGGAGACAGAGCCTTGCTCTGTTGTCCAGGCTGGAGTGCAGTGCCATGATTACGGCTCACTGCAGCCTTGAACTCCTGGACTCAAGCGATTCTCCAACCTCAGCCTCCCAAGTAGCTGGGACTACAGGCACATGGCACTATGTTCAGCTATTTTATTATGTTTTTAATTTTTTGTGGAGACAAGGTCTTGCTGTGTTGACCAGGCTCCAAAAGTAAAATTTTTAAGATTGGTTTCTGAGGCATTTAGAAGTTTTTCTCTTTAATGTGCTGATTCATAACTATTAACAATTACAAGTTTTAAAACGCTGAAGACACTCAATTAAAATGAAGAACTTTTTAAAAGGATTACCTTGAACAAAGAGTCATCAACATTCTTCAAGCCTCTCATATGGAGAGAAATTATCTTCATCATTAAGTCCTCACCCTTAATAAGTTTACAAACTCGGAGGACAATCAACTCGGAAATAAAATCGCAAGGAATAAACAGCTGGGAATCAGAAGTCAGCACAAGGAGGCAGAGGATGAACTGCTAGTGAACAACGCGCACAGGGGAGACAGCACGAAGAGGGAGCACTAGCCGAGGGATGGGCCAGGAACCTAACTGCGCCTGCAGAATGAGTAGGCTCTGCACTGGCATGAGAGGTTAGTTTCTTCATAGAGCAGCAGGCCTGCCAGGCCCCGGGGGGTCCAGAGGCCCAGCCTGACCGCTGCACAGCAGGGAACTCACATCTTCAGGTGCTTATTTCATCAACCCTCGAACAGAGCAGCTGCTTCAAAGTATTCATGTAAATGCCAAGGAAAACCCATTCATCAAGACTGTTGTAGTCAGATCAGACACTGGGTAGTTAGAACAAATTAACACCCAGCGGCAGCAAAGTTTAATAATAACTAGCCAGGCATTGTGGCTTGCCTGTAGTCCCAGCTGCTCAGAGGCTTATGTGGGAGGATCACTTGAGCCCAAGAGTTTGAGTCCAGCCTGAGCAACATAGCAAGACCCCCATCTCTTAAAAAATAGTAATGATAATAAAATAATTAGAATGTTCCAAGTATACAGAAAACCCGGAGGAAAAAAGGGAGGTAGGCCCATGTACTTATGTTGGCTGGGACACATTTGTTTTGCTTATTCCTGTGATTCCTGAAGTGAGAAAATGTGGTAAATTCAACAGAAGGGGGCCACATGAACACAGCAGGTGTTTTTTCACAGCCAAAGCCAGGCGAGGGTAAAGAGGGGACTGCCTTGTTGCCACATAAATCTCTTCAAAGCTTTGATTTGGATCCATTCACCAGAAGCTTCCTTCAACCTCTCAATTATTCAGTCTGTCTCTCTTCTTCACTGCTGAGGTTTTCAAAGTGAAGCTTCACTTTCTACACATAAGGGAACCATTTGATCCTGAGGCTCTGCAAGGGCTGGACGGCTGCCAAGACATTTCCCAAACCAAGAAGCAAACATGATAAAAATGACCCCAAACGGATACGGATGTATGCAGTTAAGGATCATTATTCCATACTCAAAATATTCACCACTTTGGAGTCATGGTTTGTTTTTCAAAATAAAGCCAGGCTGTTTCTGATGCGCAAGGCTTCCCTCTCAGCTCACAGCCACAAATCCCCAAGCAGCAGCAATGGGGAGACAATCACCAGCTGCCTGACGTTACAAGCAGGCGCTTCAGGAAAAGGAAAGCAGCTTTCTCTTCAGCAGGAAGAGAGGACTTTGGCTGTGTATTTTTAAAATTCCAGAGGAAGGAAGGTCACAAGAGAAATGAAAGAAGGGAGAGAGGAGAGCCATGGCTGGGGAGGGGCTGGGAGGCATTAGTGAGGAGTGGGGAGGGGGGGAGACCAAGAAGAGGCAGAGAGGTGGGGAAAGAGAGAGGACGCCAAAGGGCATGGAGACTGAAGAAAGAGGAGATGGCCAGGAACTGAGGGAGAGACAGAAGCAGAAGCAGCCATGGATTGCAAGCTGACAAGGCCCTGAGGCTGCCTAGGCCAGGCTGAGAGTAATGAAGGCAATCTCACAAAGTGTGGTTAAATGACCACAGTCTATACACTTGTTCCACCCTTTTCATCTCCTTATGTGTTTCTTCCACACAGGCTTTTTGCAGAATTTTAAAACCCTGTCAATCGGATCTCTTATGCACTCCTCACATAAAGAGGCTTACTGTAAAAAAAAAAAAAAAAGTATCAATATGACTTCTCAAAACTGAATTTAACATTGTCTAAACATTTTAAAATGTTTTAAGATGTTTCTTTTTATTAATCATGTAAGATTTATATATATATTTATATATATATATATATATTTATATATATATATATATATATATATATATATATATATATATATATATATATATATATATATTATATATATATAAATATATATATATATTATATATATATATATATATATATATATATATATATATATATATATATATATATAATAATATATATATCTAACATATACTACATGATTATAAAAAGAAACATCTTAAAACATTTTAAAATGTTTAGACAATGTTAAATTCGTTTTGAGAAGTCATATTGATACTTTTTTTTTTTTTTTACAGTAAGCCTCTTTATGTGAGGAGTGCATAAGAGATCCGATTGACAGGGTTTTAAAATTCTGCAAAAAGCCTGTGTGGAAGAACACATAAGGAGATGAAAAGGGTGGAACAAGTGTATAGACTGTGGTCATTTAACCACACTTTGTGAGATTGCCTTCATTACTCTCAGCCTGGCCTAGGCAGCCTCAGGGCCTTGTCAGCTTGCAATCCATGGCTGCTTCTGCTTCTGTCTCTCCCTCAGTTCCTGGCCATCTCCTCTTTCTTCAGTCTCCATGCCCTTTGGCGTCCTCTCTTTCCCCACCTCTCTGCCTCTTCTTGGTCTCCCCCCCTCCCCACTCCTCACTAATGCCTCCCAGCCCCTCCCCAGCCATGGCTCTCCTCTCTCCCTTCTTTCATTTCTCTTGTGACCTTTCCTTCCCTCGGAATTTTAAAAATACACAGCCAAAGTCCTCTCTTCCTGCTGAAGAGAAAGCTGCTTTCCTTTTCCTGAAGCGCCTGCTTGTAACGTCAGGCAGCTGGTGATTGTCTCCCCATTGCTGCTGCTTGGGGATTTGTGGCTGTGAGCTGAGAGGGAAGCCTTGCGCATCAGAAACAGCCTGGCTTTATTTTGAAAAACAAACCATGACTCCAAAGTGGTGAATATTTTGAGTATGGAATAATGATCCTTAACTGCATACATCCGTATCCGTTTGGGGTCATTTTTATCATGTTTGCTTCTTGGTTTGGGAAATGTCTTGGCAGCCGTCCAGCCCTTGCAGAGCCTCAGGATCAAATGGTTCCCTTATGTGTAGAAAGTGAAGCTTCACTTTGAAAACCTCAGCAGTGAAGAGAGAGACAGACTGAATAATTGAGAGGTTGAAGGAAGCTTCTGGTGAATGGATCCAAATCAAAGCTTTGAAGAGATTTAGTGGCAACAAGGCAGTCCCCTCTTTACCCTCGCCTGGCTTTGGCTGTGAAAAACACCTGCTGTGTTCATGTGGCCCCCTTCTGTTGAATTTACCACATTTTCTCACTTCAGGAATCACAGGAATAAGCAAACAAATGTGTCCCAGCCAACATAAGTACATGGGCCTACCTCCCTTTTTTCCTCCGGGTTTTCTGTATACTTGGAACATTCTAATTATTTTATTATCATTACTATTTTTTAAGAGATGGGGGTCTTGCTATGTTGCTCAGGCTGGACTCAAACTCTTGGGCTCAAGTGATCCTCCCACATAAGCCTCTGAGCAGCTGGGACTACAGGCAAGCCACAATGCCTGGCTAGTTATTATTAAACTTTGCTGCCGCTGGTGTTTAATTTGTTCTAACTACCCAGTGTCTGATCTGACTACAACAGTCTTGATGAATGGGTTTTCCTTGGCATTTACATGAATACTTTGAAGCAGCTGCTCTGTTCGAGGGTTGATGAAATAAGCACCTGAAGATGTGAGTTCCCTGCTGTGCAGCGGTCAGGCTGGGCCTCTGGACCCCCGGGGCCTGGCAGGCCTGCTGCTCTATGAAGAAACTAACCTCTCATGCCAGTGCAGAGCCTACTCATTCTGCAGGCGCAGTTAGGTTCCTGGCCCATCCCTCGGCTAGTGCTCCCTCTTCGTGCTGTCTCCCCTGTGCGCGTTGTTCACTAGCAGTTCATCCTCTGCCTCCTTGTGCTGACTTCTGATTCCCCTGTTTATTCCTTGCGATTTTATTTCCGAGTTGATTGTCCTCCGAGTTTGTAAACTTATTAAGGGTGAGGACTTAATGATGAAGATAATTTCTCTCCATATGAGAGGCTTGAAGAATGTTGATGACTCTTTGTTCAAGGTAATCCTTTTAAAAAGTTCTTCATTTTAATTGAGTGTCTTCAGCGTTTTAAAACTTGTAATTGTTAATAGTTATGAATCAGCACATTAAAGAGAAAAACTTCTAAATGCCTCAGAAACCAATCTTAAAAATTTTACTTTTGGAGCCTGGTCAACACAGCAAGACCTTGTCTCCACAAAAAATTAAAAACATAATAAATAGCTGAACATAGTGCCATGTGCCTGTAGTCCCAGCTACTTGGGAGGCTGAGGTTGGAGAATCGCTTGAGTCCAGGAGTTCAAGGCTGCAGTGAGCCGTAATCATGGCACTGCACTCCAGCCTGGACAACAGAGCAAGGCTCTGTCTCCGAAAAACTAATAATAATAATAATAATAATAGTACTTTTGGAAAAAGCTCACACATTAAACTCTTTCTTCTTCTTCTTCCTTCTCCTCTTCCTCCCTATCACCCAACGTCTTCTTTCTACGTCTTTCAGATAATCCTGAATTCTGGAGGTCTTAGACCTCAGAATCACACACTAGGAGGCCTTTCATCTCAGACTCTCAGTCTATTTCTCCGACAGTGTGCATGTGTGATGTTCCTCATTGAAGTTGCTTTGGGGCTGAGATAATTTAAATCTTGAACTGAAGCCAAAATGTGCCAATTTCTGTCAAATTCTGTACTGGATACTGCAAATGAATTCTGCTTTTGCCGAGTGTCTGTGAGCAACACCTTGGTAGCCAGCCTGGGTCATGTCTTTCAGGCTAAGTAAACTTAGTCAGATCAGAGAAGCATTTTGGCAGAAATGCTAGGTCAGTTTGTGAAGCTTTAAATCCCAAGGTATGGGCAAGGATGGAGCCAAAGTAAATGGCTGCCTTCTGCCTCTGAGAGTCACATTGATGGTTAACCCGTTTCACATCTGTTATGCTAAAAATACTGTTCCTTTTCAAGAAGTCATCAGATTAGTAGAACTTAGGAAGATAAAGAGGAGGAAATACAGATTAAAACATTAAAAAAAAAAAACCACACAAACAAAACCCTAGATTATTAGGTTTTTAATTAAACATGATGAACACATTCAAATATAACATAAAGGGCCCAGGCTGAACTGCACCTAATCGAAACAGATTAAGTCACCCTTCCATGCTTGGGTAGTTATTAATTCTGTTTATTTATGCATGCGAGCTGAAGGTAGCATTTGCTGCTGTTGTGTTGGTGCTTATTGCACTGGGATTCCGTTGCTGCCTGATGCTGTGCTCTTAATTAGCATTCAGCTGTTGATTTTGGAAAACTGGGGATGCTAATTGAATTCTTTTTAAAATTCAGGGCCTGCATTTTCCTTGTGGAGTTTGGTTTGACTTGCAAGGTTATAAGATTGGGTGCTCCACTGAGCTGTGCAACTCACTCTTCTCACTCTTTGCTTTCTATCCACTTAACTGTGTTTTGGTTTTTAAATTATTTTCATGTTGAATTAGCTTTTACCGCAGCAATCTAGGCGTTGCACCGAGTGAAGGTTCTATTGCTTAGCATGTTACTACAGGATGTTTTTATTCCATCTTGGGTAACTATAGCTTTTATCTTGAAATACACTACCCATTAAATATTTTATGTCAATTTTGATGTTATAGATTGAGGTGAACAACTTAGATACAAATAAACTCTGAGATTTTTATCCAAAGAGTTAATCTGTGGTGGTGATAAACCTTAATTGGCCATGTACATGGATTTATTTACAAGTTCATAAATTTTAAAACCTCTAAATCTTCCTTCAATTTAAAGCTCAGTCTATCATAAATATAAATGAAAATCTTTCTTTCAAAATTGACATGAGATGGCAAAGTAATTTTCTAAATATTTGTAATCCAGTGAACCCGTGCGGCCAGTCAAGGAATTACTTACACAGAATACACACAACTATTTGCATGGTGTCTTTC